>NW_015162493.1:571323-588562 GCF_001447785.1 Gekko japonicus
CTAACTCACAAGAGTGTCTGTTGTGGGGAGGGGAAGGGAAAGGAGTTTGTAAGCCACTCTGAGACTCCTTTGGGTAGTGAAGGGCGGGGTATAAATCCAATCTCTTCTCTTTAATGCTGTTGCCCTTTTATTCATTACAATATTTTGGGATGTGATAATGTAGCTCATTTTTTGTGATAGAACAATTCTGTTCTGTGCTTGACTCCCACTAAAGCTCTGCTGTTTCCAACCATGTGCTGAAGTTCTGCTCTGAGCCAGTCTTCGGGAGAGGAACTATAAATTAATTAAATAATGGCTAATAATAGTATTAGATGGAGTCCCCAGTCTCTTAATTCCCTGTCCCAGATCTGAGACCACAATCTAATGCAGTGATAGTGGTTCAGGAGCCACCTGTGGCTCTTCTGAGCACTATTCCCCAAAGCGACATCTGTCCCATATTTTAGGAAAGTAGGCAGGCCTCTTGCCTGATGGAGGACTGGTTGGCAGTTAGTTTCCACCTTGAAGAAGCTGCTGCTGAAGGAATGGAAATGCTGCAAACTGCTGGTGGACCTCTGGAGGGCCCCTGGTATTTTTGGCCGATGTGTGACACAGTGTGTTGGACTGGGTGGGCCACCTGCCTGATCCAGCATGGCTTCTCTTATGTTCTTATCTCTGGCGCAGTGATGCTCTGCGCTCTTGGTGCTTGGGGGTGTGGCCTTATGACACACTTCTGGTGATGTCAGGGGGTGTGGCCTTATGACACACTTCCGGTGATGTCAGGGGGTGTGGCATATGCTAATGAGTTATGCTAATGAGCTCCGGCAGCTCTTTTTCTACAAAAAGACCCCTGCTTACAGGAGCCATTGGTTTGCATGATCTATGTGGTCTGTGAGCATAGGTTGTCACTTCCCCCTCATTGTGTGTGGCCCTAGTAAAGGTAATTAGTAGTTGTACAAATGTAAACCGCTCAGAGCCCTTAGGGGGTGAGTGGTCTATAAATTGAAAGTTAAATAAAAAATAAATAAATAGCTTGTAGCTCATTATTTTCATCCTGTAGCTTATAGGTCAAAATGGCAGCATACATTTTGCCCCATAAGAAATACCCCTTCTTCCCAAAATGGCACATATCCATGCTTTGTTGGGATTTGAACTAAGGAAGATCCAGTTGGATTAGGTTTCACAAACAGATCTTTCTTCCCATTCACTAGGATGGCTCATTGGACCAAATCCTGTTCCACAGGATGAGCAACCCAACAAAGTGTTGATTTACCCATTTTCTCCCATTGTCTGTCGAAACTGGGAGGGAAAACAAAACAAAAAGCCACAAGTACTGCCAATGAAGTCCTTATGTGGATTTCCAGAGTGGTGATCTTGACAAATATGGTCCCTGGACATTCCTAAAGTTGTGGGGTTCAAGGAAGGACAAAGGGGAAGGTGCTGGAAGGGGATTGCCCATGGAGTGACAGGATACTGGGACACATGTGGGTGCTGGCCTCTACCTGGACCTCCTGCCACCAGGAGGTGATAGCCAGCCGGCAGCCCCCACCTGGGAATGCAGCTGAGTGGCTCCATACCCCAAGGCCACATATGCGAGCCCCGAAAATGGGGGAGATGTGCACACAGGCACAACCTCCCACCCCAAAGGATCCATCCCGATGCCCAAACCACTAAGCTGTGGCGATAACAGAGCAGAACAAATGAAATTAATCTGTGGCGTCTTGTGAGCCAAAATTCTACTTCGTGAGCTACTGGCATTAAAGTTGTGAGTGAGTGATTTGGCTCCTGCATAAATCAGTTTGCTCTGGAGCCCCATCCTTCCTGAGCTGAGGCAAAAACGTGTGAGCTGAAGGCTTAAAAATCTGTGAGCTAGCTCACACTCACTCAGCTTAGAGGGAACACTGCTTAGAAGCCAAAAGGAAGGAAGGGAGGGAGGAAGGGAGGGAGGGAGGGAGGGGGGGCAAAGAGATCAGGCCCCCAGCATGGGCTTTCTTCTCCCCACCTTCACGTTGTGACTCACGGCTTGACGAGTTGGGCTGCAGAGAACCGGCCCACCCCTGCCCCACCCTGCCAGAAGGGACAGCATTGTCGGGCCTGCCTCCTTCTGGCCTCCCCCACCTCCTGGAAGACAATTGCTGGTGGAGGTAAGTCTTGGCAGTGCTTACTTAAACTTAAGGAGCTGCGGTGGCTCAAGTGGTTAAGACGCTGAACTGCAGGCTGTGGAAGGTGGGTAGTTCAGCAGTTCGAGACCCGAGTGCCGCATGACAGAGTGAGCTCCCGTCTCTAGTTCCAGCTCCTGCCAATCTAGCAGTTCGAAAGCAAGAAATTGAAAGTAGATAAATAGGTACCACTTCGGTGGGAAGGTAACAGCGTTCCGTGCGCCTTGGTGTTTAGTCATGCCGGCCACTTGACCACGGAAACGTTTTTGGACAGCGCTGGCTCTTCGGCTTTGAAACGGAGATGAGCACTGCAACCCTAGAGTCAGATTTGACTGGCTTTCGAGCAAGGGAACCTTTACCTTTACCTTTTACTTAAACTTTAGGGTGGTCTTGGGAAAGCATTTGCTAAGGTGTATAAATTGTGAGATCACACCAGTGTGCTCCTTTGGCACTTAACAAAAAAAAAAAAAAATCCCCTGTGCCTATGGTTTGTACAGACCTTGGGGGGAAGTGCATAAAAAGAGTATGAAGGAAGAGTGGACATTTTCTCTAGGCCTGAGGTTGTGCTCTATCAAAGGGCTCTCCCATATGCTCATTTTCTCACTTGTGCGTTCCTGTTGCTTTGAGGGTTGGGCTGTTGTTTTTCTGTTCCATGTGTATTTAGCTCCCTCTAATGGTCGATTCAATATTACGTCACTTGATGTCTGTTATAAATACCTGCAGAAACACCCAAGTGAGGGAAATGAGCATGTGGAAAAGCCCACCGTTCCTGAACTTTGACAGAGGATCTTTGGTTTGAATCAAAAGATTGAAGGAAGACTGGACATTTTCTCTAGGCCTGAGGTTGTGCTCTATCAAAGGGCTCTCCCATATGCTCATTTTTCTCACTTGTGTGTTCCTGTTGCTTTGAGGGTTGGGCTGTTGTTTTTCTGTTCCATGTGTATTTAGCTCCCTCTAATGGTCGATTCAGTATTACATCACTTTATGTCCATTATAAATACCATTATAAATACCTGCAGAAACACCCAGGTGAGGGAAATGAGCATGTGGAAAAGCCCAGCGTTCCTGAACTTTGACAGAGGATCTTTGGTTTGAATCCTTAGGATTGGGGAAGGATCACATCTTAAGCAGGACAGAGCTGCAAGAATCTGCTCATGCCTACTCATAACTGTAGACTCAGGACTGGTAACTCGAGTCTTTGCCCAACTGCGGTTGAGCTGTGCAGCAAATGAGAATTTCAACTCTTCCCTCACCCATTGTTTTTCCTCCCTGCAAATCTGTTTCCCAGGTCTTTGCCTTAAAAACACAGAAAACAGGCTTCTGTAATCTTGGCTAGGAACAGCAATGAGGGAAAGGGAAATACCGGGGGGGGGGGGGAGAGAGGTGCCCCTCAGCAGTGTTTGTTCTTGGATATTTTATGTATGTTTTTAATTGTATTTATATGCATTTTATGTAAGCCGCCCTGAGCCTGCTTCAGTGGGAAGGGCGGGTATAAATTGAACTAATAAAATAAAATAAAAAATAAAAAAGTGTTAGGTACTTTCCTCCTGCTTGATGCATCTTCTTTACTAATTATCCCCTTGTTCCACCTTGCTCTTGTATCTGGTTGGCTCAAAGTCAGCTTCATAGGCAAAAACTTGATATTGAAACTGTAGTTTGGCCTGGCTGACACTAGATCACCCCACAGTTGTGTGAAGGACTCGAGGCAACATATAGGTGAGCCCCATTGATTTTGGTAAAGTTCTTTGCCCAAGGCAGTCTATTGCACATATTGATCTCCCGCTTGGAACCTTCGCAGCCTTGCTTTCCTCCTGGAGACATCTATTATCATGTCCATTTTCAGGGCATTAAGAATATTCTGACATCGTCACATTAGGCTGAACATGCCCAGAATTTTAAACAAAGATTTGTTTGCTTTTGTTAGACAGAAACATAACATAATGATGCATCCCAATACTGTAGATTTCCAGCCTGTTTGTTCTTCATCTTGCGGGCTTAATGATATTCTGCCGACCAAACTCAAGAACAATTATTTTGGCAGGCTCTTTGGGTTGTCAGTTGCACTTTTTTATTACCCAAATAATAAATGCTTATCTATATTGCATTGCACTTGTATCAGAAAAGCTTCTGACACTGATTGGCTGAGCCGGCCTGGTGGCACCAAGTGTGCAGTTTTCCAAGGAACTAATTAGTTTGCAGTGCTGCCTCTGTGAGGGAAGAGAGAGTTGTCAGATTGGCTGTGATTAGTACTTGGTATAAGGGCAAGCTGAGGACTGGGAAGATGGCTGTAGAAAACGTAAGGGACAGGAAGCTCAGTGACTGGAAGGCTGAAATAAGGGTGTTTATTTGAAAATGAGGTTAAGAAAATGAGTTTAAAAAAGACACGACAGGAGAGAGGAGGGGCTCTAATTCTAAATAGCTCTCACAAAATTTAAGGAAATATGCTGGAGGGGATATAAATGCTAGGGAGACTGTAAGACAGAAGGAGGAGAAGAAGGAGGGGTTGGATTTATACCCCACCCTTCACTTGGAGTCTCAGAGTGGCTTACAAACTCCTTTCCCTTCCCCTCCCCAGAACAGACACCCTGTGAGGTAGGTGGGGCTGAGAGAGCTCTGACAGAACTGTCCTTGAGAGAAAAGCTCTGCCAGAACTATGGCTTGCCCAAGGTCATCCAGCAGCTGCAAGTGGAGGAGTGAGGAATCAAACCCAGTTCTCCCAGATAAGAGTTCACACACTTAACCACTACACCAAACTGGCTCTCAGAGTGGCAAGAGGAAGTAGCTGTGGTTCAAAATGCAGGATTTAAGACATATCTGTAGAAAATAGGACTCAGGAAGAAGATAAGGAGTGTAGCTAAGCACTGTTGGAAAGAACAGATTGGACATGGAACAGGGGCATGGAACAGAAAGGGGCAACAAGAAGACAGTGGACATTGTACAGCCAGGTCTAGACTGAGAGCCTCAACCTTGCTGAGGTTGTTGTGGGTACTTCAAAGGTTCTGAGAAAAGGCAGTGGATGTCAGCCCAAATAGCTGCCATGGAAAGTGGCCTCCAATTCAAATTTCTCACCTCCACTCTCTCAACCCCCAATACTTGTTTCGGGTTTATCCTCCCTCATGTGACTCAAACTTAATGCTCTGTATTTTTGTTCCATTTTGTTTCCCCATACCAATTTTTCCCTCTGAAAATGGATGCCATTTTCCAGTGTTACTTGGGGGGAAATAAATGGGCATTATTTGGATATTAGATGTATAAATGCTGTACAACACATGCTTAAGTTCACAGAGATCTACAAAAGCAACAGCAGAATTACCTGAGAACCAAATTAGTGGATGACAATATAAATGAATCGGGGGGAAAGAAGCCAAAGAGGAAATTTCTACTGACATCTTAACAGTGTGAGCTGGCAGTCTTGAACTGGCAATATGAATCCAAGACAGGTCATCAGAGCTAAATCTCACATATTAAATTGATCTGGCCACCGGTTCTTTCACCTGCATACTTTTATTTTTGTTTAATACCGGAAAGATTAATAAATCTCGGATTAGTAGAATCTGACGTTATGCCCTAGATTTACTTGTTTTTGAAGTGTTTTATCTGAATTTGCCCAATCCAGTTGATTCAAGTATGTGCATCCCCCCCCACACCCAATGAAAAATGTTGTAAGCTTTATCAAGAACGTCCTGTCTTCTTACTCTTTTCGCCTTACTTGGAACCTTTGCTTTTGGTGAAAATCAGTGGGATATGTAGACACAACATGAGTTGCTCAGATCAGATCAAGGGCCCGGATTGTGTGGCACTTGATCTCCAATTGCATCGGCAATGCCTTTGGGGAAGTCTCAAGCAGAACAAGATGTAAACAGCCACTTCCTGTTGCACATACCCAGGATCTGGGATCAAACGTGTACTGTCTCTGAACACAGAAGTCATTGGCTGATTTCGCACTAGAGCTGCCTCGATGTTGCACCGCCGTTTGCCCCGATACTATTGGTCAATTTCACACTCGAAGCCACGGGGCTGCATTTGACCTGCGGCTTCGCCCAATTTCCTCCGCAGTTTCGTGATCCTCAAAAAACATGATCATGAAACTGCGGGGGAAATCGGGCGAAGCCACGAGTCAAAATGCAGCCCCGCAGCTTCGGGTGTGAAATTGACCAATAGTATCGGGGCAAACGGCGGCGCAACATCGAGGCAGCTCTAGTGTGAAATCAGCCTTTGTCATGGCTAATATCCAGTGACAAACCTCTGTTCCACAGATGTGTCTGTCCCCTTTATAAATGGATCAGAGTTGACAGGCAGTACTGCTGTAGAATATAGGTAAGAAGTTATATATTGTTTTCAATCTGGCCTGCAATAATGTCCTGTAAGCGGGAAACTCCACATATTGTTAAGAGATAGGCAAGACACTTTCTCCTCGATATTCATTCTGTTATTTGAAGGGAGTCTTCTTCTCCTTCTCCTTCTCCTTCTCCTTCTCCTTCTCCTTCTCCTCCTCCTCCTTCTCCTCCTCCTCCTCCTTCTTCTCCTTCTCCTCCTCCTTCTCCTCCTCCTTCTCCTCCTTCTCCTCCTTCTCCTCCTCCTTCTCCTCCTCCCTCTTCTCCTTCTTCTCCTTCTCCTGTCAGGGGTATACATAAAAATATGATGTTCCCACCATTCTGAAATGGTACAGCTTATTCCACCACCTAATGCATGGCTTCTTTGAGGAATGAATTCAATATGTGCATTATGCATTGAATGAAGTGCTCCTTGGTCCATTAGGAATAATCCATTTTCATTGACTTCTCTGGAAGCTCCTTGGATAATCTTGCCTAAGAGCCTCTGAATTCACCTCAAAAGTTCACTTAGATGAGTCGTTTTTCAACTTTCACCCTACTTTCAGTAAATACTTCTAATGTTGACTTGTCTACGTAAGAGCTCCTAATCAGTTTCCATGGAACCACTTCACATGGTGGAGCATCCTGGTGCATTGTGTGTGTGTGTGTGTGTGTGTGTGTGTGTGTGTGTGTACATACTCATTCCAAATAAGGCACTGGCCATGTGAATTGGCTTTGGAACAAACCATTGCAGCTGCACAGTTTGGGGTAAATTGATTGCAATGTACACTGTCTTTCAAATGAGCAAGCTGAGAAAGCACTGATAACGTGCCAAGGGTTGCCAATATCTCCTGGACCTTATGAATCACCGTTTTAGGTAAAACTCAGAGACAACTCCAGCATTTGGTAACTTTCAGATCCTCACAGTTCAGCTAAGCAATTTACCTGCAGCCGATTCAATCCCATTTCAGTCGATGGGGCCAACAATTCCACATCCATTTGCCCTGACTGGAATGTTGATTGGTCTCCCCAGCATGCATAACATTTTGTTCTGTAAGAGTCAAGTTTTAACTCTTGGCACAAACATTGTTGTTTGAGTCAGGAAGAAAGAACAGGTTGGTGGCAGGCGTTGGTGGGAAGCCAAACACCTCTAGGACATTGTGGCTGTGCTAAAGGAAATTCATCTGTTTTAATTTGGTCTTTTTTAATGTTGTTGTTGTTCAATGCAATTCTTTTGCTGCATGGTGGTGATACTGAAAGGTCAGCGGATTTATCTATAATGGAGACTTAAGGGGATTTGGAATACTTCTCCCTCTCAGCAATTGCCCCATCCAGAAGAAATGACAGGTGGTAATTTTCAAGCATACATATGACATTTCCTTGACCTGTGGAAAACAAGGTCAATAGGCAGGTGAGAAATAATCAAGAAGGACAGCTGTCAGCAATGTGAGAGGATTCTGTCAAATGGGATTTTGTCAGGTGGCCTATCATAACTGAACATCAGGTGTTAAAAATGACTGGCCCTCTTTCAGAGATTGTCTTAATACGAATCGGGAACTGTTCTTAAATGATTTGTTTAGAGGAATGTTATGGTGCTAGATCTTGATGATTAATTTATCTCAGTGGGAGAGTTAAGTACATGCTTACCCCCAGTCCGTTGAAGTCCATAGGTTAGTGCTTAGGAATGCACTGTAATTTTCTTCCATTGACATTCATAACTTTGATTGTGACCTTCAAGACTTTAAATATGAATAGGCCTTATGACTGAGATCAGAACATCACAAAAGGTGCTTGTGGCATCCTCTTGTTTGGGGAGGACTAGTTTTCACTTTAAATTATACTTTGTGTTCAAAAACAGGGTAGTTTCTGCTGCCACCAGGAATTTTAAGAAAATTCTCTCTGTTTCTGCTGTTGGTAATGTGACCCAGGGTCTGGGCTTTCAAAGGTCTATGTGGCCCTGGGGAAGGATTGAACTGAATTCTGGGTTAAACTTAAACAAAATAGGATTTATTGAAATAAGAACAAAATAAGATGCTGATTATATGTAACTGTTTGGGAATAAGGGACTTGTAAATATGTCTGGCAAATGTATCACACACAGTCCTTTTTCCTTTTCTTTTTCTTCTGACACTCACATCCAACACTGATAGGAATCATTCTTTCCTATAGACAGCCACACTGGCTAAGTTCTTGGTATTTTTTACTTTCTCTCAAATCTTTAGAGTTTCACTTTTGAAGACATATATACTGCACTCTTTAAGATTCCACACAGAACAATAATATCCCTCACTGACTGAACTCACTGACTGAAAAAATCCAACTGATTTTTCTAACTGACTTTTCTATATCTGACTGACACACCCACACAGATTCACTTCAAAAAAACTCCTGCCACACTCTCTCATCCTCCAATCACACCACAATTCTCTCCCTCAATCACTCTACTCTGCTATCACTGTGCTCCAACCGAACATTTAAAGAGAGACACACACTCTTAAAACAAGGAATAATTACAGTACTAAATACCTGAGGCCACATGAAAAGAAAATAAACAGTTATCCCTAATTGTGTAAAATCGCATTGTTAATATATACAGTGCAAATAATACAGTGCATGAAAGTATAACAATTAAAAGTACACCAATTCAGTGCATAATGCAATAAAGTATAGCAATAGACGTTCAGCCAGCTAATGAAGACACTGTTTCAATATCTTATTCAGAACTGTTTCATTTGTTACAGTCCTGTTGGCGTCTGGCCTTGTACAGTAGTTGTACAGCTGCTGTGAATTGACTATAAAAGACAAGAGTCAAAACATCTACATGCATGATACAACATCTAAGCAGACTTATTACAGGGGAGAAAATCAGATGTACTGAGATCAGGACAAACATTTTCTTGCTCTTAGTATTTTGTATAATACAAGAAACTGCTTTGGAAATATCGATCCCAATAATTTAGGCCTAAGTACCTTTCAAGGCCAAAAAATATTTCAGGAACTTCATACAGCACTGATATAAAAGGCTGCCAGCAGTCTTCCAGCTGAACATTGGGAAGGTCCGCCACACAGATTAGCTTCCACAAAGCCAAAGGGCTCTGAATCACCGGCAGAGCACAGACGTTGCAGGCAGACAATCTCAGATTCAGTCCCTGGCATTTCCAATTTAAAGGATTTCAGAAAGACCCTTCTCTGTCAGAGACTATGACACATCCATCCACTTCCCTCTCCCAGAGGCAAGGATTTCCCTCCATTTTTCTTTTCCTTTGTGACTGAGCTGCCCTAGTTACCTGTTTTCTTCTTTCCTAAAGAATTCTGGCTGTCCGACCCTGTCACAGTATGATATTTTACTGCTGGCTCAGCTCAGAAACCTGAGGGAAGGGTCAAGAGTCCCATTTAACTTAAACATAAACACCCTTCATAAAATATAATCTCAAAATCACACACACTGTATGGCCCAAAATGACACAAAATGGATGCCAGTGAGAGATAAGCCAAAAACAGGCCTGAGGAAATGTTTGAAGGTGAGTCAGAAGCAGCTGACTAACTAGCCTCTCCCCATCCTAAGGAGATGCATAATTAGGGACAATGGGTTCCCCAAGAAGCAAGGACCTCACCTCAGTCTCCAGCCTCACTTTTCCCCATACCCAGGCTTTTTTTTTTTTTGTAGAAAAAGACCAGCAAGAACTCGTTAGCATAATAGGCCACACCCAACAGCAGAAACATATTAGCATATTAGGCCACACCCCTGACAGCACAGCTCATTAGCTTATTAGGCCGCACCCCTATGTTACCAGAAACGTGGACATCCAGCCACACTGACCTTTTGCTTCTTATTCTGTTTACCTGTCAAAATCCAGGGCTTTTTTTGTAGCAGGAACTCCTTTGCATGTTAGGCCATACACCCCTAATGTAGCCAATCCTAATGAGTTTCTGCTGTTGGGTGTAGTCTATTATGTTAATGAGTTCCTGCTGGGCGTGGCTAACTCGGGAGTCAGCCGGAACTCCATTCCTGTGCATTCCTGCCCAAAAATAGCCCTGCCCATACCCATTTACCGTAAATTACCCCACATGTTCCCTGGGGTTTTGCTGACATGTTTGCCCCCAAAAACAATAACTTGATTGGTTTCCCAGAGATGGACAAATGTTTGGGAGAGGTTTGATGGGTTTTTCCTGAGGTGTAATAAATGTGTAAATGTTCCCTGATGATTCCCGGATGGGAAAATTATCAGGTTTTTAAGAATAAGGTTACGTGTTGCTAATTTAGGGTAAATGGGTAAGGTGGAAAGCAATGCTGGAGTTGATGGGATGAGACTGAGGTGAAGTTCCAGATTGAAGATGAAGTTCCATACCGAGAACCCTTTAAAATGTTGGGTTTTTTTAAAAAAAATCAGGAAGTAATTTTTTGGGGGGGAAATCTCAAAATTGTTTGAGGACCAACGTTGAATTTTAATTTGAGGTCACTAGAGGGAACAAAACGTGTGCAGAGCAGGCCTCCGCCACCAAGAAACAGGAATACACAAGCAAGGAAAATGAGAATGTGGAAAGGCCCCTTGACTGGAAGAGTGTTGTGAGAAAGGGTATCCTTGCTAATTTATCCAGACCTGTTAGCAGCTCTTGACAACATTGACTATGGTGTTTTTCTGAAGTGGAAACTGAAAATGAAGATACTGTTTTCCAGTGGTTCTACACTTCTTTGGTGGAAAGATTCCAGGAAGTGGTGCTGGGGGACTTCTGCTCAAATTCCATGTCATTTCTTGCTGGTAATTACCTTGATGAAGAAGAACTAAAGTTCAGTCCAGACAAGATGGAGATATTGTTTGAAAGTCCAGCATGTAAGTGATAATTCATCGCTGTGTTACAAACAACTGGTGTAGGTCTGTGCAGGCAGATGATTAGCTTCCATGGTCTTATTGCAAGGTGAAATGTTGACAGGTTTCTGTTGTCATTACAACCTTTCATACAGTAATAAGGGGCCTATAACAACCGCTGGGTACTGGATGAGACAATGTCCTTTCTTTTTATCATGCCAGTTTCAGATGAGCAAAGGGATTTAGTCTAATTTTCAACACAGTAGGCATGAAGTTCTGTGCCTAATATGCATCTTATCAATTTTGCATTGGAGAGAGCAAGTAATAAGGGACACAGCAGAAATGAAGACTGAGGGAAATAGAGAAATATATGTGCTGACTATGTTCATAGTGCACTGAGAAAACACTCATGCCCAACCAAAGGGTTCTTTCCTTCCCTCTGCAGTAGGAGCTTCCCTCCAGCTAGGAAAACATTTGTGCAGTTAGATTCAGGTGGGTAGCCCTTTGAAATTGAATCACTCCAGGGAAATAAAATGCTATAAATTAAATCATTGAGAAGAAGAGATGGATAGACTCAGTTCAATTCTGCGATGCTTTAGTAGCATGCCAAGCTAAACGAGCACAAAATATAAGGAAAAAGGGCCATCCCTCTCAGATTCGATCAGGAGTAGGCATAACTCACAAGGCAGGGATCGAACATTGTGATTTGAGACAGACGCCTATGGGAATACTTGAATTGGTACTCTGCTGATCCCAAAGACAGTTTGAGAAACTTGCAGAACTTCAATCCATCCTCATAATGTTCATCTCTCCCTACTGTAGAATATGCAGAGCACAGCATAACCATTAATGCTTCACTTTGAAAAGCTTTGATTGATAGGCTTTATTGAGCAAACTAGAAATGTTTTACTATGAAAAAGAGCGGTTTCCAGATTTTTGACATCACAGAAAAATACTCTGTTCTTGGTCTTGCAAAAAGATCCATGCATCCCAAGCCATTCTCTCATGTGAATATATAGTTTAGTCTCTTTTGTAGATTTTTATCCTATAATTTCAGCCTGAATGACTTGTTAGAGCTGTAGACACTGTACTCATTCTGTTGGTCCTAATTATTGGTCTCTGTCTGACCTCACATTTTGCCTGTGCCAGGGACTGCATTATAGATTCTGATCCCTTGCCTGACCTTGATCATGTCCTGGCCTATCCTCCGACCAACTCCATGAATGTATGACCTTGATTTGCCTGAGGATGTAATTTCTTCTGTGCCTTATGAATCCGTTGCTGACTTCTGACCCTCCCAAAAACTGCCTTGACTTCAGATACTTCTGTGTTGCCTGACCCTCCATGGGCCTCAGTTTCTGAAAGTAGCTGGAATTAGAGGTTTGGGTCCAAGTAACATTTCTGTTCAATATCATCCATCTCCCCTTGTTACCCAAATAGGCAGTCTCATATTCAATTGGGGGAAATTAACTTAAGGAGACAAAGTGAGAGGGGGTAACTGAGATTCTCCACCAATATTTACAAGGATTCTTCCCTAAGAGAACTCCCGAATAAGCCAGGGAAATGTTCAGCTGGAAAGGGTGTTTTTTAAAAAAAAATTAAAAGAGAAATATAAGGAAAACACACACACACAAACACAGTTAAAATACACAAGCTAGCTAAGAGGAGATCAGGAAGGAGAGGGTAGAAAGCAATTTTGGGGAAGGCTAAAGTTATCAGTCTTGAAGAAGGAGGTCCACAGAGGCAGCAGCGGAATGACCAGTGTTTCACAGAGAGAAAAGGAGAAGGCCCAAATGGATTGGGGTGCGTATGCATGGGTCCAAGAACATACATGTGCGCGCACACACACACAGAGAGAAAGAGAGACAAACAGGTGGCTAGGGACTCCAGATATAGGACAAAATGCACCCTGGGGCAAGCTGGCATATTTGTCTCCAAAACAATAACTTGATGGGGTTTTCAGAGGTGGGCAA
The DNA here is from genome assembly GCF_001447785.1 of Gekko japonicus. Taxonomy (NCBI): domain Eukaryota; kingdom Metazoa; phylum Chordata; class Lepidosauria; order Squamata; family Gekkonidae; genus Gekko; species Gekko japonicus. Next base: position 584,553 of record NW_015162493.1, read on the forward strand.
TAATTTAGGAGAAGCTTGATGGGTTTCTCTGAGGTTGACTATAGGTGTAAATGGTGCTTGACGACTCTATATGTACTGGATGGGGGAAACTACCAGGTTTGGTGAATAGCATTAAGTGTTGCTTAGTTGGGGTAAATGGTTGCAGGGAAATGAGGCTGGGTGTTGACAAGATTAGTCCAAGATAAGGCAATAGGTTCTTTGGAGACCCATTGTCCTAAATTATGCATCTCTGTAGGGTTGGGAGAAGTTTGTTAGCTAGCCAGCTGCTCTTACACTTCTAAACTACATGTCCAGGCTTGTCTCTGGCTGGCTTCCATTTTGTGTCATTTTGGGCCAGGCAGTGTATTCAATTTTGATATTTGAGATGATATTGTAGGAAGGGTGTTTATGGTTTTCTAGCTATAAACTGTCCCTCAGCGAGAGAAGGGGTCTGACTGCAAACATTCTCTTTAACAAGGCCCTGTTATATATGGACTGCTAACACCCTCTTTACTAAGGCCCTGTTACACATGGCTTGTTACATCCAGCATAGCCTTTTTATATATATATAATCAAAGGGGATCCACTCATTTTTACTAGTGGAAAAGCTTTTATGAAGCCAGCACAGAATCCATCCCTGAGTTGAGATTTTGCCTGTTTAAGGCTTCTCCTGTCCTGTGGTGAAGTCACAGGTTCAAGCATCTACCATAAGTCTTCACTTCTCTTCTCATCTGGATTACTTTTGCAGATTATTGGCTCAGATTTTCTGTCTGGACCTGCTCATTCGCTGTAGCTGCTGCTTCAGTCTCTTACTGTATCTCTTTAGCCTCCTCCTCTGGACTGAAGTATATTTCATGGACCGTGTGGAGGGTTGAAATAGTTGTCTTATTCTAGCCACTAGTATTAGTTATTATGTAATTGCTTGGTATTACTTTGGTGGCTTTACTAATTCTCCAGCTGAGATATTTTAATTATTCCACTGAATATACTACTTCTCCACTTTCACACCGCCTAGACTCTCGGGTTCCTTCCAAAAGTGGAACAGTACATTGTCAGCAGATCCCTTACAGCTGTTTGTACAGCTCTCATTCTTCAGATTAGGTGCAGTTCTTTTAGCCAGGTGTAGAACATGATGGAAACTTTAACAAGTAAAAGGTGGAGAAGAAGGGGTTTCATTCCTAGACTCAGGTTATTATGTGGATTTGAGCCACACTGAAAAATGGCAGATGCACCAACACATGTCTCATGTACATGTTTCCCCCATCCCACAAGTAATGCTCCATCACTTGTGGCCACCCATCTTTCTTCAGAAGGTACAGGCATACAGTGCAGAAATAACTACAACTGGTGGGAAAGCTTGTATGGCATTCCATAACGAGAAGTGTATAAGCTGCTCAGTTTACGAATCCAGCTGCATTTTAGCAGATAAAAAGATCTCCACATTTTTTGACAAGCTTAGAGAAATAAAACTTAAATTCACATCCTTGAGAGGCCTACAATTTCGTCAAATCAAAATACATTTTCTTTTCCAAGAAATATGTATTTGAGGATTTTTTTAAACCTGCCAAGTGCTGACCTATAGCCCTTTCTTTTCCCACCTGTAGAACATATCAAAAGAATGATGACAGGACTTTTGTCTAGGGCAGGAAAAATTGGGTTTTCACAGGGCATATAAAATTGGGGGGAAAGTGCCTCCTAAACTTTCAGATACAGTCACCCCATACTGTAATTTTGGTAGGCTGTTGTAAAGTATGACATTTAATAAAATAATTTTAATATCTTGAGATCTTAATATAAAAGTATCCTCTGAACCCAGTAGCCTCTTCCTTTTTTTTCTCCCAGTGGCATTTATATCTAAGCAAACTTTGAGGATTCGTATAATATGAATCTGGGTGGATGTGTGGCCATTGTTGGGAGGCTTCCATTAGGGGTGTGCATAATGAAATTCCTGAGTCAAAGATATACATGGAAATCACTGTTTCAGTTCATTGCTGTGATGTTTCAAAGCAGTATTCAGAATTGAGATTCTTAGTGAACCAAAACTATTCTCCCTGAAGAAATCCATGCTGTCGTTGACTGTGGGTGCTTCTTGCAGACAGGTGCTCATGTTCTTCCTTGATCCTACTGATTTCTTGAGCAATGAAATTTCTCCCTTGCAAGGGGATCCTTGCAAGGAATGGAAACAGAGCGCTTCCAGCCAATCACTTTGGGGCACAAGCCACAGAGAGATGCAATTCTCTTTTCCTTCCTTCTTTCTTTGGGGTGGTAGTGTCTTTTTGTTCTTCTATGATGAGACAAATAGAGAACTGGGGAACTATGTACTAAAACAAATTACAAGAGCGCCCATTGCGAACAATGGGAGATGCCTGAAGGACCATCAGATATAATGGGAGCCAGGAATGCCAATTGACTTACATGTACTCCATTGAAATATGTTATAGAAAACAAACGTTGATTTAAAAAAAACATGGAACAGGTTTAGAAGGCATACCATAGACTTGGAATGAAAGCCCCCAGAGTGAAATGATGGGTAGCATAAGTGTTCTGTGACTGGAATGACAGCCCCCAGAGTGGACTGATGGGGCCTGGGAATGGAATCAGCTGTCTGAAACTGAAATGACAACCCCCTGAATACTTATTCCAGTCCCAGAGGCCATCAGTCCTCTCTGGGGGCTTTCATTCCAATCCCAGAGCATTGTATCTGGCACCATTCTACTCCTAGAGATCATCACTCCACTGTGGAGGCTGCCATTCTAGGCCCAGAGCAAGTTTCTTTTAATCTGTTTTCATTGCACCTTTTGTGTGCTGTAATGTATTTTAATGGAGCCAATGTAAGTCCATTGGGATTCCTGGCTCCTGTTATAACCAATGGGCCTTCATCTGGCAGGACCCTCCCATTGTTCCCCATAGCTCTTCTTATTCTTTGCTTTAGTACATCCTCATAATGGCGGGCCAATAGAAAAGGATAGGGGAGGGGTCTGTAAAGAAAGGCAGTTTTACTTTGTGAAAGGAAACAAACTAGCCACACCAAGGCATGGTGGCAAATGCAGAGTTTTCAGTGGAAGCCATTCTCTGTGAGAGTTGGGAAATGCAGGTAGTTTTGTTGTTGTTGTTGTTTTTCTTTAATGCTGTGGCTGGCAAGAGCCCTCTTGCTCTGCTGATGCTTGGCCACCATTTTAGGAATCAGTGGAGAGAACGGAGTCTGTACCAAGAGGATTTGTGATTTTATTGGATTTTATAAATTTTATGTATGTGCTTATGCCTTTGTAAGCCGCCCTGAGCCCGCTTGCGGGGTAGGGCGGGGTAGAAATACCTGAATAAAATAAAAAAATAAAAAAAATGTCAGTGGAGAGAACTGAGTCTGTACCAAGAGGCGTCTACTTTTACAAACTGACCTTCTTGGTCCAATTCACTTAAGATGTTGAAGGGTAATTGGCTTCCGGTCTGGTCTCTGTGAATGGCGGTCACAACTCTGGGAAGCTCCTGGAGGTGATTCGCCCACACGCGGCTAAGGGGGGGAATCCGCACAAGCGGAGACCATAAGGAGCCTCAGGAAGGGGTTCTGATCCAGGGCACTCAGGGGATGTGCCTCTTTCCCGGCCCGAAGTTCAGAAATTGAGGCTCGCCCCATGCCCCAATGGCCCTTGCCGCGGCAGTGCCTCGCACGGGGACTAGCAGAGCCGCCAGACGTCACGGAGTGATGAAGCGAGGAAGTGAAAGCACACAGAAAGAGACAAGCAGTTAACTGTGAGTTGGAGATCAAATTACAAGCTACCGGCGAAAGCACATTCCGTCCCCCGGGAAAACCAGAGGGAGGATGGAGGATTCCCCCCCCCCCACTCGAGAAAGAGACTTTTTTGAAAGCAGAAGGGGGGGGCAAAGGGAAGTTTGGAAAAAGTAAATTACCTTTTGGGAGAGGGCTGAAAACGGAGTAGGGAGTGATCCCTCTGCTGCACAGCATGAACTTTTAAAAAGTAAACAAAAACTGAAAATGGCGGGGCCGGCAAAGTTATTGGAGAGGCAAACCACGC
>NW_015162493.1:588602-608647 GCF_001447785.1 Gekko japonicus
AGTCAAGAAGAAGGTGAGTAAAGTGGAAAAACACCAAGAGAAGCAGGATAATAAATTATTATTGCTTCAAATGGAAAAATCAAATTTGAGTCTTCGATTTCAAGGGTTGAAAGAATCTGAGAAGGAAGACCTCAGAGACATCCTGGCGAATGCGTTGGCACCACTGACTGGCAGTGAAGCGGGAAAAATAAAAGATGAGATGGATTTGGCATATAGAGCCTACTCTAACTTTACAAAGAAGAATAATCTGCCAGCAGAAGTGGTTGTGAAATTTACCAAACAGCGTCTCAGAGATCAAATTTTAAAAGCAACGTCATCAACACCTTTGAAAATTGGAGACCAGACGATCAGAATTTTGAAAGATGTTCCATTTGAAATCAGAATGAAGAGAAAGGAATATAAAGGGTTGACCATGTTCTTGCAAAGCCACCAAACTAATTATAAATGGTTGATACCCAAAGGAGATAGACTACATCTTCAAGGCTCAAGACTTTTTGAAGAGGCACGCCAGCTCAGAGGACGAGGCAGAACTCGCTAAGTGGATGGCAGGAACTAGCGAAGAAGACAGCAGCTCGGAGGGAGAGGTGAAAGATGAGGAAGACAAAGGAGCGGCTAGAGGGCCAAAATACAATTTAAGAGGCAAAAAAGGGAAGCACCCCAATGTTTGAGAACCAGTTCGGAAAGTGCATTAAAAGACAATACTAACCCCAAAGGGACACTATTAACATACTAACTAACTGGTTTTGAAAGATATAGAAGAAAAAGGGATAGTCCAGCTGCAGAAGAAGATTTTGACTTTGACTTTACTAATAAAAGATTAAAATACTAATTTTTAACATCACTCAACACTTTTCTTTACCCCTCTATATACCCTTCCTAACTTTCTGAAAAGTAAAAGCAATAAAATTCTCTCCTTTTTAGGAGAGGGAAATAAAAAAAAAAAGATGTTGAAGGGTAATGATTAGATTAGAGGGAGGAGTAGGTTCTGTGCAACTGTGGTGGCCTTCTCTTTAAAAACAGCTGCCCCAGATCTCATCTACATTCCCCATTGAAAGTAAGGGCGCTGAACCCCGAAACCACAAGGATTTGAATCCTGAATCCTGAAATGGTATTGTCCTACCTGGAAATAAGCAACCATAGCAAAGATCTCCCCCCTCCACGAAGCCTAGATACAAAATTATACTGAAATGTCCTTGATGCATACCCCAGCTTCCATAGGATCAACTAATCAGGCACAGCAGAGATTTGTTGTTCAGTCGCACAGTCGAGTCTGACTCTTCATTACCCCATGGACCAGATCACGCCAGGCCTTCCGGTCTTCCGTCATTCTTTGAAGTTTGCTCAACTTCATATTCATTGCATCTATGACACTGTCTAACCATCTCATCCTTTGCCGTCCCCGTCTTCTTTGACCTTCAATCTTTCCCAGCATCAGGGTCTTCTCCAGTGAGTGCTCCCTTCTCATTTTGTGGCCAAAGTATTTGAGCTTCAGTTTCATTATCTGGCCTTCCAGGGAACAATCAGGGTGGATTTATTTTAGGATTGACTGATTTGATCTTCTTGCAGTCCAAGGGACTCTCAAGAGTCTTCTCCAGCACCATAGTTCAAAAGAACTATGATTCAAAAGAACTATAGTTCAAAAGAACAGCAGAGATGTTAGGCATGATTTGAGAAGGAGACTGAAGTCCCACCATTTTAACTGAGGCGTTTTGAACCTGCTTTGGGAAAGTTCACCAAGATGGTGAATACTGACAGATCTGCAAGCACCTCATGTGAACTGGGATCACAGCCTAGACCTCACACCACAATCTGTTTTTCACCTATAGGGATTTTTAACACAAAAAAACCCCGTGATGTTCCCTGATATTAATGCAGAAATTGGGGGAAGGGGGATAGAACTGGACTAGGAACTTGTTTATTTTGGTTTTGACTGTGACTGAGGCCCAGTTCCTCTTCCAGCAATGGTATAGGGATTGTTGCCCTCGATCCTTCCCTAGAGTCGTTTGATATCATTTGGATTCAGGAACCATGTGACCAGGGTTAATGACATAGCTCTTCAACAGGAGGACTGGCATGGGAAGGCATCCAAAGGTTCTTCCATACCACTGCAAATAAGATGAATTGGCCCCATAGAAAAATATGTATGTAGGTCCCATCAATTCGCAACCAATTTATGGTGACCCCAGCAAGGAGCTTTCAAGGCAAGTGGGAAGCAGAGGTGGTTTGCCACTTCCTTCTTCTGCAGAACCTTCCTTGGTGGTGGTCCCGATACAAGGACCATCCCTGCTTAGCTTCTGAGATCTGACCGAAAAAAGAAAAAACTGTGAAATAACTGCGCTAGAAAATATTTAAATAACAATCACAATTTTCTTATAAAAAATGGGTACAAAAGATCTGCCTATATAAATGCACAAAGATAGCTGAAAATGGTGAAATTGATGATGATCTCCGGAATGTTCTACTGTTTTGATACTATTCTCCTTCCGATTATGGATGAAAGCCTTATGAAATAAAATGCAATAACAATATTATGTGAAGAATTTCTGGTACATGTACATACAAAAAATCAATTAACATTTTTTTTTCTCAAACCTTACATACAGCGACTCTTAGTCTGTTATTTCAACTGGTACGTATCAACAATTTCATTAATTTTCACCGATGTATCTATAAAATGTAACGAAATATAACACATCATCATAATCTGTGAAAAATAGCCACAATTAATTGATACAAACTCTACAATGTTGACGGTATACACTCACCATAACATGGTTGCAAGAGATTCTCTGAAAGAACGTTCCTAGGGCGAAGTGCTTGTATAATGCCTTCCTAGGTAGATGTTCTCACAAAACTTTTATGCTAACTAATCTCAACACAAATACTAATGCTGCAGAGACTTACCCTGATTCATTACAATAGTAGGTTGCCAACTTATAGGAATACAATACAAGATTGCCAGCTTTCAGGAATTACAATGCAAGGTTGTCAACTTACAGGAATTACAAAACAAGGTTGCCAACTTACAGGAATTACAATACAAGGTTGCCAACTTACAGGAATTACAGTACAAGGTTGCCAACTCACAGAGATCTGACAAGATCGGGTTATACCAGGCTGCCTTCCCTCCCTGTCTGTAGGAAAATACTAGTGGAGAATGAACCAGAAAGATGCCTCAATAGAAAAAGAAAGTGATGAGTGGTGGCACAGGGGATTTATCCTCTTGTTACAAGTAACATCTGAGCTGAACAGGACTGCTGTCAGTTCTAGCACCGTGCCTGGTGTGAGCTACCAGCCTTGTCCCCAGCTCGCCGTCCACCCAGTGGTTCGAAAGCTTCGGCGAGTAGATAAAATGGGTACCACTCCTTAGAGAGGGTGGGCACACCAACCCCCCCCGTGGGGGAGTTGTTAGCCAGCGAACGGAAGGTTCGGCTCGCAAGATCGGAAGCCTAGAAGTTCTCTTCGGCACGGCATCAAAAAGCCTGTAATGGGCTGTTCCGGCCAGGCGGTGGCAGTATGGAGCTGCGACTCGAATAATCCTGGATAGGAAGAGCTGACGTCATCCAGCCAAGCCAAGCGGGAAAAATGCTTTCCGGATCACGTCTGACTTGCAACTGAACAAATCCCCGTTGGCTGCAAAACGTGTACTATGTAAAGATTATATGTCTTGTCCTCTCTTACCCTATAAAGCATTGTTAGTCCCTTGTGAATTGATTAACTGTAAATCGCTCAAAGCCAGCAGCTCTGCAAGGATTGAGCGATCAATAAATTGAAAGATTATTATTATGATGATGAAACCATGTGACCAGGGCTAATGACAAAGCTCCTCAACAGGAGGACTGGCATGGTTGGAAGGCACCCAAAGGTTCTTCCATACCACTGCAAATAAGATGAATTGGCCCCATAGGAAAATATGTATGTAGGTGCCATCAAGTCACAAGCAATTTATGGCGACCCCAGCAAGGAGCTTTCAAGGCAAGTGGGAAGCAGAGGTGGTTTGCCACCACGTTCCTCTGCAGAGCCTTCCTTGGTGGTGGTCCCCATCCAAGGGCCATCCCTGCTTAGCTTCCGAGATCTGACAAGATCTGGCTATACCATGCTGCCTTCTCTACCTATCTGTAGGAAAACACTAGTGGAGAATGTGAACAAGAAAGATGTCTCAGTAGAAAAGAAGGTGATGAAACCTGAAATCCTAACTCAACAAAGAGACACAACAGCAAAGGGCATATGTTTAACTTTTAAAAAAAAATCCAGCAAATTTCAGCAAACCAGACAGCATGGGAAGATAAGTCAAATGAGGCATGTGTTTGGAAGGGCTGGCATTTTTGAAAGCTGTCATACTGCAGGCACAAACATTGTTTATGAGAGAAAAGAATAGAAACAGAATGTGTCCACACAGGGATCTTTTTAATGACTTGAAAAATCAAAGGGCAAACATCTAGCAGGTGGATGGTTTGACACCTAAGGATGTGTATGTAGGTATATGCTGGGACAGAATCAGAAGCAGAATAAGTTCCTGCCAGCAACTTAGGTTTGATGCGACAAGAAAAAGCTTAAGGGTGTGACCTGAGCTAGACAAGGTACAGGAGATGTAGACACTGGGGAGGGGGTGTCGCTCAGTGGAAGAGCCTCTGCAGGGCATACAGAAGACCCCAGTGGCCATCCCTGGCCTCTCCAGTTAAAAGGACCAGGCAATAGGTGATGGGAAAGACCTCTGCCTGAGACCCCGGAGAGCTGCTGTCAGTCTGAGTAGACAATACTGACTTTGATGGACCAAGGGTATGATTTTGTACAGGGCCGCTTCATGTGTTCAGTGAAATGCAACTCTGTGTGTATGAATTTGTTGGGGTATTTAAACTTTCCCTATGGTCCATTTTGCCACTCAGAATTGCCCTGATTCTGTAGGGGGGGGGAGTTGGATTACCATGTCTGTTCTCTGAGTAGGGATGGGCATGAACTGCATTTATTGAGGTTTGGTTTGGTTCGTGGTTCAGCCATGAACCATGAACCAATACGACCTGGGAGGATGGTTTGCAAAGCAACCCAGTTCGTATCAGTTAGTAAGAAAAGTTTAAAACCCTGCTTTCTGTTCCCTGTGACTTTTCATAGGGAGCAGAAAGCAGGGGTTCCCAAGCAGCTATGCGGTGTGAGAACCACTCCAAACCATTTAAGCCCTGCTTTTTGCTCCCCACAAAAAGCCATGGGGGACAGAAAGCAGGGGTTTAAATTGTATCTGAAGAAGTGAGCAATGACTCATGAAAGCTCATACCCTGCCACAAATTCTGTTAGTCTTCAAGGTGCTACTGGACTCTTCTTTTCTACCGCTACAGACAGACTAATATGACTACCAATCTTGATCCACCTCCACTGAAGAGAGATTTAATGGGGGGGGGGGAATCAGCTTGGGGGAAAAGAAAATGGTGCTAAAATAAAGACTTCTTACAAATGAGAACCAAGATTTCTAGTTGTATTATCAGGCTGACAGATTTGATCGCATCCTTTAGTACAATGCTTTTAATCCAATACCTCCATTCTATCTTTAAAGCAGGAGTCATTTCCTGCGAGAGCGCACAGGAGCGGAGCTCCGGCAGTTAGGAGCTGAGGGGGTGGGCACATGCAATAAGCCCCACCCCCTGCTCCCAGCAGCCCTCAGTCGGGCCATGAGGAGCAAGAAGCAGCCAGGTAAGTTGCAGAGCCCCCCCCCCCGGCCCTCCTTCAGGTACAAGCTCTCCCTCCTCTGTGAGGACAGATCTGTGCATTCCCCCCCCCCCAATAGCTAGCAATCCAAAACAGTCCAGTGGAGCCTGAGCAGTGGGTGTTGCCTTCTGACACACTTCTGATGATGTCAGGGGGTGTGGCATATGCAAATAAGTTATGCTAATGCATTATGCTAATGAGCTCCTGTACCTCTTTTTCTACGAAATGACCCCTGCTTTAAAGTAATCTACAGCTTCTCATAAAGAGCACTCCTGGTAACTCGAACCCTTATGCAATACAACCTTGACCAAAAATTATGACAGAAGCAATCCTAATTAGGGATGGTCATGAACTGGACCATGGACCTAATTTTGTCATGGACCAGGGGCTGGTACATGGTCCATTTGCCCAGTTCATGCATTCGTGTTTTTGATGGACTGCCCACGAACCATGATTTTTTTCCCAGGTGGTCCGTTGGAGAGGTCCGTGGGCCAGACAATCAGGTGCCAAGGCATTACTTGTCAAGGCAACCAGGTGGGGATGTTCTTCCACAGCCCTTCTGCAGGCCTGGAAACACCAGTACTGGTCCTCCAAAGACTGACAGGCAGCATTGGCTGCCAATAAGAAATCTCCCATTTTGGTCTATGGGAGCAGACTGCATCTATACCCTCAGCTCACACGCAGCTGGTTTTACTTTTCAGCAGGCAGTGTTAGACAGAGAGGATGGAGAGAAGACGTTTATTAGAGGCAGAGAGTTAAACTAGGAAGGGAGTAAACTGTGGGGTTGGGGGCAATGTTCCCTCTAAGCTGTGGAGTCTCATGAGCAGAAATTCTACTTTGTGAGCTCCTGGCCTTAAAGTTGTGAGTGAGCAATTTGGCTACTGCATAAATCAGTTTGCTCTGGAGCCATCCTTCCTGAGCTGAGACAAAAATGTGTGAGGCGGAGGCTAAAAAACTGTGAACTAGCTCACACTAACTCAGCTTAGAGGGAACACTGGTTGGGGGAGTGTCTGTGTGGATTCAGGGACCTGAGCCACCCCCTGTACTCCTGGCCACATCAGGGCAGCAGGACAAAGCTACGGAGGGTCCTCAAGGAGTGACCTCACTCCACCTGATCCCAGCTGGGATGATGCTGAGTGTGGTCTCAGGGCTCAGAGCCACCACCTGTCTTCCTGCCTATGTCAGGGCAGCAGGACAAAGCTACTGGGGCTCCTCAGGGAGTGTCTCCATTCCACCAGTGTGGGATTTTTCAGCACCTGTCCCTGGCTGGGGCAGCGTTGTGTGTGGTCTCGGGGTTCCAAGTCACCACCTGTTGTTAGCCAAATTGCCTTAAATTCTCAATTAATATTGGGGAAGTTATGATTATGAATTGGCAATAGGCAAATTAGGGTTCATACCAGTTTATACAGAAGTCCCACCTTTACAGTAAGTACCAGAACAGACACAGAGACTACGATTGGTAAAATATAATGAAGATGTCTCAGTCAAACAATACACAAACACTCAACACAATTATACTTATACTAAGAAATAAAGATAGATAATTATGACATTTGCATGAGCAGGATATTCGTTGTTTGGGCAATGATTACTTGTCTTCGTGACTGAGCCATTCCGATGGAAGAATGGAGGGGATAAGAATGGAAAACGGGGAACACGTGCTCTGAACTGGCAGAAACACATGGGACTCTGGCTGCAGACCTAGAGTTTAAAGATGGAGGTAAGGTAATTATTTATATTTATTTATTTATTTCATTCAGCTTATATACCGCTCCTTCCCGAAGGCTTGCAGTGGTTTACAGAGAAGCAATCAACATTTCTTACTAGGGCCACATAGTACAGGGTGTGTGTGTGTGTTAATGCCTACCAGGCACCCGAGCAGGGTGTGTTGTTGTTGCTGGGGGTTTTTTGTTTGTTTTTTTGTTCTTCAGCTCTGTTTCACGGTGGGTTCGTTCTACTTCAAGTCGATGGATCTTCTTCCAGCAGCGACTCCTTCTGGGCAGACCTTCATGGTGCACGGCTATGCAACGGCCGCAGCACTGGTCTCCATCCTTATTGGCCCTGACCACACTGCGTTGCTGTGTTGTCACGCCTCCTAGCTGGTCTCCGCCTGTGTCATTTGTCGCCCGACTCTGGACCGCTGCCATGGTTTGGTTTTTTTGCCGCATTGCATCCGTCCATCGCCTGTCGCCACCATACGGCCGCCACCGCTGCTACACACCATCCAAGGAAGGAGGGTGCCTCCTACTCTTCTAAGAGCAGGTACCCATTTATCTAATTGCCCTTAGGGCTTTCGAACCACTGGGTGGGCGGATTGGATAGCAAGCGGGACTTAAGAGGGTTGAAGCTTCAATAGGGGTCATGGAGGGGTTGAGAGAGAGAGACCATGTGGTTGGGAAGCATCTTTTATAACGTGGGGGGGAGGCTTAGCTGGCCACATCCCCCTGTGAAACCTCCTGTTAGTCTATTGGTTAGAGGGAAAGGGGGAGGAGAGCTAGGGGGTGGTCAATATTGAGAGCTAGTAACTTGGTCTGGGGACTGGCACCTGAATGAAATGTGATTGAATCATGAGGCTAGGACTATTGTCTCTTGATGGCCCTAGCCGGCTTGCTGATGGGTGAGCGATTAGTTGCTAAGTAACCTTGAATAGAGTCTCTTGATTAGATTTGTAGGTAGCTGGAAGAGGGGGGAAAGGGGTTGCCTACATGTGCTGGAAGAAACTCGTAATGGCGTTTGGAACTTTCTGTCCTCATGCTTGGGCATGGCATGGTGTTACACAGACAAAGGAACTGATCCATCTCACATCAGGTAAGAGGGCAGGTAACCTGGAAGAGTGACTGGAACATCAACACAAAGGAAGGTTTCTTCTCTCAGGTGTGCAGTCTTCAACTGGCATCATATTGGGTCACCTTGCAGTACAGTCCCTTAATCATATTTTTGCATAGTCCATTTTTATTACTTATGAGATATAGTTCATAAGCACACATTAAGTGCTGTGCTGGGCGACACTGTCCTCCGGCTTACATCAGGGTGGGAGGCCAAAGCTACTGGGGCTCCTCAGCTGAGGACCCACACACTCCTGCGCAATTGTCAACAAACACTCAACACACCAGGGCCCAGCTGTTCTGGGGTGTCAACAGGGGTATCAGAGGAACAGCCTATTCCCCCTGATGTGCTTCTGGGGATGGAGATGGAGGCAGAGGAACTCTTAGCACTCCCAAAAGAAGATCAGCTCCTGAAATTGCTTGAGGAGGAGGAATCTCAGGGCAGTGAGTTTGGGGGTGGAAACATCCCCCAGCCCCCTCCCAGCCAATCCTCACCAGACTTGGAGGGCAAGCAGAAGGGCATCCCGGGGAGATCGTTTGTGAGTTTGTCAGCCTGCAGGGGATCTGTTTGACACACTCTTGAACCTGTGGCTGTGATTTCCCCAAAGAGCACTTTCCTGGGGGCACCTGCTTTGGGGGGTTGTAACTTCCCCCGCCCCCCCGATCCAATCCTCACCAAATGTGGAGGGCAGGTAGATGAGAGTCAGCTTTAGATTTGTTGCAAGTTCCGCATCCCTAGAACATGGGGATTCTACCGCATCCCAAAGCCACAAACTTCATGAACCACAAACCAGTCCATTAAACAAAAGGGTCAGTGAAAATGTGTGGTCCATGAAACCGACAAACCATGGACCTATACGGACCTCAATTTTTCTGGTCTGTGCTCATCCCTAGTTCTAATTAAGGCAATCTGCTATTAAAATCTCATTGATCACTGCTTCAGGTTGAAGATAGATAACCTTCCCCAATATTTATTCCTCCCCCATTCAGAATAAGTGTTGCAGTTCTACTGAGGACAACCAAGAAGACTTCAGTGGCAAACATTCCCATTGAAACTCTAGCCCATAACCCCATAAGACCAATTTGAGAGACTTTGTCAGGGCCTCCAGACAGATTCTACATGGGGCACTATATTCAGTCAGCAAAATTGTAAACAGAGTCTGCAGTTGCCAGGCCTCTGAGCCTAACACAGTGTCTTAAGTCAGTTACATCATAGGGAAAAGATAAGGACACACAAGCTGAAGTCTTTGCTCAGGGTCAATTACTTATCAGTGTGCACCAGCTGCTGCTTCTGAATTCTGCAAGGGTTGTTATTGGCTTGGAATGTATGTTGACAGAGTAAGTACTCTGCCCTTAAACAATCCCTGTTTAAGTTATCTTGCCTGTAGTATGTTTAACAAAAGTGTAACTAATGATTCAGTCCATCATATTTGCTGCATGACTCCTGTTAAGCTTGCAGTCCTCTATGGTTGAGCAGGTGGTAGAGCATAAAATGAAGATTAGCAAAAATGTCTTCCACTTTTGTAAAAAAACAAAAAAAAAACAAAAAAAAACCAACCCCGCATATGTGTATTTTTTTTCTTTAAGTTTTGAAATTGTAACATGGAGTACTACATCAAATGGGAAATTCAAGTGCTTTAGGTCAGTGTTTGTTTGTTGGATCCAACCAGATTTTCCACAGGTGAAAAGGGTGTTAAGGGGTCCCCTTTGAACACCAAAAAGGCTACGCTGAAGAACATGGGGGGGGGGAAGTAATGTGGAACTGGGGTTATAGTAAGGAAGGGAATTGGCCAAAGTAGAGTGAAAAAGCTGGCTGGATCAAGTTTCTTGAGGGTTCCCACTTGTATATTCTAGTAGCCAAGTTAATCAGATCTCAGGATACTTAAATCTGGTGATAAGAACCATGAGCAGACAAGGGCTGCATTCAGACTGGCAATTTGGGCCTATCTAGCTGCTCTCCCCTAATGGATTAAACTGGCAGGGTCACACAGGCACATTTGCCATCCGTTCCACAGTCACACTCGCCCCATTGGAAGATAAGTTGGAGATGGGCTAAAAAGACTGTAGGTAAAATCCTCCTGCGTTTCTGGATATCTGAATGTGGGGGAGAGCAAACAAAATGGATTGGTGGTGTGAACCTGCCAATCCACTCTGGGAGGTTTGTTTTCTTTTGCCCCACAGTCCACAGTGCGCATATGCACATGTGCCAGGGATTTTTCTTAAACTGTGCTAAGTGGATGGCGTATGGAAACTTTCTAGAAAATCAGTCATGGCCCCTGTGTGATACCCAGATGCCTCCAGCTGTGATGTGTGGCCACGATTTTCCATTTCTGATTGGAACTGAGAGATTTGCCCCACCTCCAAAGTGCCCCAAGCTGCCAAGATAGATCTTTCTATAAACTTGAAAAATGCCCTAGGTTTTGTCAAACTCGGCTCTTGTTTGCCATGGTTACTGCTGTTCTCTGGTTCTGTATGCCTATTGTCTTCTGGTGTTCTGATTGGAGGGAGGGAGTCTAGGAGCATGTGAGTGTGTGGATATGAGAGCTGCTTTGCAAAAATTGTGCAAGCTTGTAACTGCATTAAGCGGGGGCTCCCTTCTCTGGGATGTATACATATTTGACCTTGGATGGCAAACACTGCTAGATACTAAGCTTGCAGGTGTTGGGGGAGGGCAAACAGTGCATAGTAGATTTAGGCGGGCTGGATGGATCAATGGACCGATCATCGGGGGGGGGGGGCTTTTTGAATTCTGTATAATACCAGAACTGGTGCCAGGAGGGTCAGTTCTGACACAGATTAGTCTTAGCTTGACACATCCTCATCTCTCAATAAACAAATCACTGCCAAGAGAGTGTTGTTGGGAGTAAGTTTGTTCAAGAGTCGACAAAATCTGAAATCTAAAAAAAAAATGTATGTGTCTCTCTATGTGGTAAGTGTCAAAGTGTTAATAAACAAATCACTGCCAAGAGAGTGTTGTTGGGAGTAAGTTTGTTCAAGAGTCGACAAAATCTGAAATCTTAAAAAAAAATGTATGTGTCTCTCTGTGTGGTAAGTGTCAAAGTTGCGGTTGCGTCTGACTTATGGCTAAAAAAGTAAAGGTAAAGGTTCCCTTGCTCGAAAGCCAGTCGAATCCGACTCTAGGGTTGCGGTGCTCATCTCCGTTTCAAAGCCGAAGAGCCAGCGCTGTCCGAAGACGTTTCCATGGTCATGTGGCCGGCACAACTAAACACCAAGGCGCACGGAACGCTGTTACCTTCCCACCAAAGTGGTACCTATTTATCGACTTGCAGTTTCTTGCTTTCAAACTGCTAGGTTGGCAGGAGCTGGAACTAGAGATGGGAGCTAAGTCCATCATGCGGCACCCGGTCTCAAACTGCTGAACTACTGTCCTTCCACAGCCTGCAGTTCAGTGTCTTAATCACTTGAGCCACCGCAGCTCCAACTTATGGCTACCTTATGAATTAATGATCTCCCAGATACCCTATCATTAGCAGACTTGCTCAAGTCTTTCAAACGGAGGGCCATGTCTTCCTTGACTGAGTCAATTCACCTCATATTGGGTCTTCCTCTTCATGCTGCCTTCAACTTTTCCTAGCATTATTTTCTTTTCCAGTGACTCTTGTCTTCTCATAATGTGACCAGGGTACAGTAGCCCTCAGTCATTTTAGCTTCTTTTTCTTCTTCTTTTTATTTATTTTTTTTAATTTTATTGGGCTTCTAGCCCACCCTACCCTGCAAGCAGGCTCAGGGCGGGTCACAACAAAGATTAAATACAATCACATCCAAAACAACCAGTCAATCGTTAATAGTAATAACAGACTAATAATAAAATCATGTCAAATATGGTAATAACAGTTTTTGGCATCATCTGATTTTTTTCAGCTCCGTCTGCTCCTGTACAAATCCCAGAACGTGTGCAGATGGATGGTAGTTGATGCTGTCGGGGCAGGCAAAAAACATAGATCATACCAGGCAAGCAAATCAAGCAATGCAGGGAAGGGGAGGTCAAGTGAATAGATCTCTAACACCTCAACCATAGGCCTGGTGGAACATCTCCATTTTACTGGCCCCGTGGAACTGCATTAAGTCAAGCAGGGCCCAAATCTCAATAGAAAGATGTTGCGCAGAGCGTGAGTAACGGTCCACTGCCAGTCTAAGCCAACTCAGCACCTTAGCAGACTTTCCAGCCTCCCAGCTCTTACCAGTTCTTCGCTGACCTGCCCCTCTATAGTAACCACACTGCACAGTCCAGTGGTACACTATATACAAGGGTTTATTCACAGAATTTACAGTCAAAGTGCTTCGCCAGACGCTTGTTACCTCCGAAGAGAACGTACATGGCTTCTGTACAGACATATATACATAGCAGCACCAATCAGCAACAAGCTGAGTCATGGTGACTGCACACTGTCCAGTGCCAGCCATAACCGGTTAGAACAGGCTTATCTGCCCACCTGCTGACAGGTAGCTGCCACTGAACTGTCAGTTAGATCACACTGATCTTCCTGCTGTCTGATTAACTTCCAACAAAAGAGTGTTCCACCAGGCCAGCGCCAGAGCTGAGAAGGTTCTGGCTCTGGTTGAGGCTAAGCGGACATCCTTAAGGCTGGGGACTTCCCGCAGGTCTTAGTCCATTGAGCATGATACTCTTCTGGGAACATACCAGGAGAGACAGAGCTGCAGGTATGTTGGTCCCAGACCACATAAGGCTTTAACGATCAAAACCAAAACCTTGAACTTGTCCTGGTATTAAACTGGGAGCCAGTGCTTCTGGCGAAGCACCAAATGGATGTGTGCTCTTAACAGTGTTCCTGTTAGAACACACGCTGTGGCATTCTGAACTAGTTAAAGTTTCCAGATCAGATTCAAGGGTAGCCCTGCATAAAGCAAGTTACAGTCATCTACGCTGAAGGTGACTATTGCATGGGTCACTGTAGGAGAGAGATAGGGAGCCAGCTGCCTGATCTGGCGAAGATGGTAAAATGCTGACCTGGCAACATTTGGGCCCCCATAGATAAGGAAGCATACAATGCCAGACACAAACTCTTCACTGAAGGCACTGGTGTTAGCAGCACCCCATCAAGAGATGGGAGTTGGATCCCCTTTCCCATCCCCCCTGGCCTAGGTACAGGACCTTCATCTTTGATGGATTTAGTTTTAGCCAGCTCTGTTTTAGCCACCCTGCCACAGGCTCTAACACCTTGGCCAAAATATCTGGGGCAGAATGGGGTTGGGTGTCCATTAAGAGATACAGGTGGGTGTCGTCAGCACATTGAAGGCAACCCAGCCCGAAGCTCCAGACCAACTGGGCAAGGGGGCACATATAGATGTTAAATAGCATAGGGGAAAGAATCACTCCTTGTGGGATGCTGCATATCAAAGGGTAACTTGGCCCCCAGGTGCCCCCTTCGTCCCCCGATTGTTAAGGAAGGAGACCAGCCACTGTAAGACTGTCCCACATATCTCCACATCGGTGAAGAGGTGGGTCATGAGATCATAACTGACTGTATCAAATACTGCTGTCAGATCAAGTAATAATAGACCCAGGTGTCTCTGGAGGTCATCTATAAGGGTGACTAGTGCCATCTCTGTCCCATAGCCTGGGCAGGAACTGGACTGGAATGGATCCAGGATCCAGGAGTCATCTAGGAAAGCCTGGAGTTGTTCAGCTACCGCCCTTTCAACTACCTTACCCAGGAATGAAAGATTCGAAACTTGGCAGTAGCTGACAGGATTGGTGGGAACCAGAGAGTATTTATTTAGGAGCTGTCTCATCACAACCGCCTTTAAAGCCCCTGGAAAAGTCCCTGAAGTCAGGGACAAATTAATGATATCTGCAGGGGGCCACATAACCCATCATGCCTGGTTTTCACAAGCCATGATGGGCACAGGTCCAGGGAGGCATTTGGTGGGCCTCACCTCCCTCAGGATTCTGTTGTCCCCATCCTGGGAGAGTCAGCTGAGGTAGTCCCTTACTGGACCTGAAGACTGCCAAGGGGCCTCCAGTTCTCGTACTGTCTCAATAGTGGCTGGCAGTTCCTGGTGGACCAACAAGATCTTATTCAGAAAATAGCTTGCAAAAGCCTCAGCACTAGTACCCAAATTAGCTTTTTTTCATAACCCGAGGGAGAGATATTAAAGACACAATTATTCTAAATAATTGAGCTGGGTGAGAGCTAGCAGATGCAATGAAGAATGCTAGCGAGAGCTAGTGGATGCAATGGATGACACCAGGTCTGCGGCTTGCGAGGAGGCGGTCTCATCGGCACGGGCATTGAAGTCCCCCAGAACTAAAAGCCTGGGGAACTCCAAGGCCCAGATCAATACTGCCTCCAGAAGGAGCAACAGGGTATCTGCTGGTGCACTAGGCAGTCGGTACACCAGCCAGATAGCCAAACTCTCTTCAGCATCCCACACCAGGCCTACACAATCAATAACAGTGATCCTTGGTGTGGGGAGTGACCTGAAGGAGAAAGCCTCTCAAATGAGTATCACCCAGAGGCTAAAAAACTGTGAGCTAGCTCACACTAACTCAGCTTAGAGGGAACACTGGTGGATAGACACCATAAAAGTCGACACCAGCCTGAACATGGAACAACTCAAAGAAACAGTACAAGACCAGAAAACATGGAGAGAGCCGGCCCATAGAATCAGTCAAACATGACTGAATGGCTAACAACAATAACAACAACAACAACAACAACAACAAGAAGCAGCATTCAGAGGAACACAGCCTTCTTTCCTGTCCATGTTACTGCAAACTTGTGCTTTCTCATTCTATCAAAAGCCCATGAAGAAGACGATCTTCCACATTCTGCTCATTGTCATTTTCATGCCCACTTAGGTTAAACATGTTTAATGGTTTTATGATCACACTCAAACTCTTCTGTTCAGCTTGCACAGTCTAGATTTTCCCCACTCCCCTAATAGATTGAGCTAAAGTGAAGAGCTTGATTGCAAAATTAACTCATGGGTTTTTATATACTCGAGTATGAACATTTATTTGCCGCACACAAGCCGTTTTGCAGATTCCCAGCTGTGAATTTTTCCATACACTGATGCAATAATCAAAGCTTACTGACAACTAATAATGAATTGATTAATTTATTATCAGGCAGAGCCCTATTCATTCGAGCATGCAGTTACTGGAACTAGCTGATTAAGTCTATCTTTATGAGCTCCCATTAGTCCTCAAAGTCTGTTGCGCACACCGCTGAGCATTATCCCAAAGTCGGTATATCAACAAAATAATGAATCTAGGGAGTTAACACTCAAATTGGTGATGTCTTCTCTTCTTCAGTCATCACACCATCAAGAAAACATTTCACCATGCTCTAGGACACCAGGCACACACAGGCAACTGACAGTGGACAAAAATAGAGTTTATGGTGTAAACCAATTGGATTTCTTTTTTTAAGCAGCTTATGGACATTTAAAATATTTCCATGTTTTAACCTCTTGGGTTTGAATTCAAGTAGAGGAAAATGGTATTTAGTTCCATACATTCCATTTTAGCCTGGTCGAAGAAGAAGAAGAAGAGGAGGAGACTGGATTTATACCCTGCCCTTCACTTGGAGTCTCAGAGCAGCTTACAAACTCCTTTCCCTTCCCCTCCCCACAACAGACACCCTGTGAGGTGGGTGGGGCTGAGAGAACTCTGACACAAACTGCTCTTTTTCAAGGACAGCTGTGCCAGAGCTTGTGACTGACCCAAGGTCACATCAGCAGGTGCAAGTGGAGGAGTGGGGAATCAAGCCCGGTTCTCCCAGATTAGAGTCTGCACACTTAACCACTACACCAAACTGGCTCTCGAGAAACCTTATGGTGGCAAAAATTACACTGATAACACTGCATGTTTTCATTTTTAATAATCAGTTTGGGAAAAAAACCAGACAGTGGAATTCCAAATTTTAGGAATGATTTTTTAACCTAATCTCTGCAATTTTGACCTGCAAATCCTCTTAGGCAAATTAAATCCACAATGAAAATGAAATAGCTGACACACTTATGCCTCCCAACAAAATAAAGCCTATGGCTGACGCATTTGCAAACTCAGAATTTTGTGGTGTGGCATTTTAAACTTAAATGTCAGTTTGGTGTAGTGTCTGTCTGTCTGTCTGTCTGTCTGTCTGTCTGTCTGTCTGTCTGTCTATCTATCTATCTATCTATCTATCTATCTATCTATCTATCTATCTATCTATCATCTATTTAGCCAGTTTGGTGTAGTGGTTAAGTGCGAGGACTCTAATCTGGGAGAACCAGTTTGATTCCCCACTCCTCCACTTGCACCTGGCTGGATGACCTTGGGCAAGCCGTAGTTCTGATAAGAGCTGTTCTTGAAAAAGAGCAGTTTCTGTCAAGAGCTCTCTCAGCCCCACCTACCTCACAGGGTGTCTGTTGTGGGGAGGGGAAGGGAAAGGAGATTGTAAGCCACTCTGAAACACCTTTGGGTAGTGAAGGGCAGGGTATAAATCCAATCTCCTCCTCCTCCTCCTCCTCCTCTTCTTCATTAGAAGCAGTTTTGAATTCAATATTTCCCCCTTTTTTATTTGTAATAGAAAAATCAGATTGCTGCTTATCTGGCAAAAATAAATGGGCATTACAATAAAGATAAAATTATGGGAACAGTACTATTCTATAACTGATCTAACTGTTAATAAACTAAAAACATCTAATGGGATCTAATTGGGAATTCTAATAAATTTCTGGTAGAAAATGAAGTTCAAATTCTTTAAAAGTTTATCCCATCTTTTCAGTACTAGAAGAAAGTATATGACAAACCTGAATTAAGCAGAACATCAAAAGTTCAGATAAAAAGCAGTGCAACACACAAACAAACCACACTGAGGACGCAGTCAGACAGCGTGCTGGGGCGGTTTAAATTGCTCTGGTCCCGATGCGTTATTTTAACATGGAGAATTGCAATCACACTCACCTCCTTGTTCCAGATTGCTGCACAGCCACATCACTCCCCACTGTCCACACACGGGAGCCTGAGTCGGGTTCCACCCCCTCTCAGTTTGGGCATGCTCACAGGTGGCCATCTGTAGAATTAATTTTTTTGCACATGCGCAGAACACCGATTTCCACTTCAACCCAACTGCTGTAACACTTGCCTTTAAAGTTTAAAGGAACACTTCCCTTTAAACTTTTACCCTGAAACTGGCCTCTGTGAGATGCCGAACTTGTCTAACCAACAAAACTAGGAACTGTTTAAACATTGTTTTAAATAATGCAGGGGTGGAGCCTGTACGCATATCGCCGACGCTAAAATAAAATGGCAGGCAAAGAGCAGAAGCCTTGGGCTTCTGAGCGGAAGTGGTTCAACACCGCAGGAGCAATCAGACATCAGAAAAGTGCGGCTAGAACCGGAGAATCAGGAAAACACCACTTGGGGACCTGGTAACAAAATATTCCGTTTTAAAGGGGGTTTGAGCTGGAAAGCGACGGCTGGGGACAGTGCACAGATGTTGGCAATGCTCCCTGTAAGCTGTGGAGTCATGTGAGCAAAAGGTCTACTTTGTGCGCTCCTGGCACACAAGTTGTGAGCCAGCAATTTGGCTACTGCATTAAATTAGTTCGCTCTAGAGCCCTCTTCCTGAGCTAAGACAAAAATGTGTGAGACGGGGGCTAAAAAAATGTGAGCTAGCTCACACTAACTCATCTTAGAGGCAACACTGGATGTTGGGTGTGTGAATGTGGATATAAAATCCGTTACTGAAGCGTGCCAAAAGCAGACTAAATGGCCCATCTGAACGCACCCATAGATTCTTTGATGCAATTAAGGTCCCTTGAACTCTGAAATAAGCTTCCACAGGCACAGGTATCACTTGCAAAAAATTACAGTAATCTGTACTAGGCTACATTGAGTCCAAGCTGCTCCTTTTCATGTTTTCATCTTTGGTGGAGAAGTGGGGAGTGGGAGTGAAGTTGGGGAAAAGACCTCACCTTCATCCACATCTAGTTCTGCTCTGGCTGATTGCTGCTTCAAGATTGCCATGAGTAGGGAGGTAATAGAAGTCATTATTGCTGAGCAGATTAAGTAACAGCTGCAGACAAAATGGGGGGAGGCTTGAAGGCCAGACTTCTTAAAGTAGCCCCAAAAGGGAGGGATACCAACTGCCACGTGGGATCTGGAAATCCCTCAGAATTACAGCTCATCTCCAGACTCAGTTCCCCTGGAGAAAATGGATGCTTTGGAGTGTGGACTCTATGGCACTGTTCCCCACTGGGGTCCCTGTCCTCCCCAGGCTCCATCGCCAAATCTCCAGGAGCTTCCCAGCTTGGATCTGGAAACCCTACCGCATCCCCCGCTGGTGGCCAGGCCCCCCCCCCTGAAAACCCTACCCTATACAGCTTGCTGTTATGCTTGTATGTGATGGAAGGCTTGGGAGACCTGTATCAAGCTCCAGTTCACTGTAGGGTTGCCAGCTCCAGGTTGTGAAACTTCAGGAGGTTTGAGGGTAGAGCTTGGAGAGGACAGAGGCATGAGTCCTCACTGGAACTCCAAGGAGAGTCCATATTCACCAGTGGCACTGCCTCTGGATTGAAGACTGGATCTGATTCTGGCATTTTTGACCAGGCACTCAGCATCTGGACCAATTCTAGCACTGAGACTGATTAGGGTATCGATAGGTCAAGTTACGATAGATTTTCAAAAAGGAGGACCAATAGGAGGCCAGTACTTGTTGATTTTGAGTTGGGGCTGTATGGGTTGATATTACTGTTAAAGAGAAATCAATCGTATCAGAACAGCCAGAATCAGATCCCCCCCCCACCCAATAGCTAGCAATCCAAAACAGTCCAGTGGAGCCTGAGCGGTGGGTGTTGCCTTCTGGCACACTTCCCTGGTGATGTCAGGGGGTGTGGTGTATGCAAATAAGTTATGCTAATGAGTTATGCTAATGAGCTCCTGCACCTCTTTTTCTACAAAATGACCCCTGCCTAAATCCAAGCCATTTAGGCCTTCACACGTCACCCTGAATTGAGTTCGGAAACAAACTGGGAGTCTTAACACTGCTCTTGTTAAACTCAACAGTCCCCACCTCAAGTGGATCTCTCTGCAAGGGTATAGTCATTTCTGTGTGTGTGACTTTTATTGAAAATGTCTGCTAGAGCAAATTCTCTTAGGAGCAAACTCTTCTATCAAATCCTAGCATTCTTGGCATTTATACATAACTAGCAGAAAAGCCCGTTTTGAAACCGATACAACGGGATCTAGAAAGATGTGGTCTGTAACGAACGCATAGGCTGGATGGTGGTAAGGTAAACAGTAGTGGGTGAGGGTTGGAGGGGGGTGGGGGAACGGCAGCAGCGGCCAGAGGCCTCTGCATCCCGTTGCTGGCCCTGGAGTGAGTGGGGGGAAGGGACCCGGCCTCCAGTTGCCGGCCCAGGAGTGGGTGGTGGGGGAGGGGAAGGGAGCGGGCGACCGGAGGCTTCTGCCTCCTGTCTCCGGTCCTGGAGTGGTGGGTGGAAACGGACCCGGCGGCCGGAGGCTTGCACCTCGTCGCCGGCCCTGGAGTG
>NW_015162493.1:610146-614183 GCF_001447785.1 Gekko japonicus
TTGCCTACCAACAGGCACTGAGGGGAATGTAGGGTTGCCAGCTCTAAGGAGGGAAATACCTGGAGGTTTGGGGGGTGGATTCTGTAGAGGACAGCATTGGGGGGGGGCGGAAGGACTCAGCAGGTATAATGTCATAGGGTCTACTCTCCAAAGCATCCATTTTCTATGGATTCTGTAGAGGGCAGCATTGGGCGGGGGGGGGGGGCGGAAGGACTCAGCAGGTATAATATCATAGGGTCTACCCTCCAAAGCAGCCATTTTCTCCAGGGGATCTGATCTCTGTCATCTGGAGATCAATTGTAGCAGTGGGAGATCTCCAGGTCCCACCTGGAGATTGGCAACCCTAGGGGACGTCAGCTGCACAGCAGGGGGTTGAAGAGAATGGTTTGATGGCTGCTGGGCCAAGATTGGCAACAATAGTTCCCCAGGAGCCCCATCATAAATGCACCAAACAATTCCTAAAGATTTTCCGAAACACTACTCTGTTGATAAATTGCAGCACTTTGAAGTAGCACCAAAGTGTTAAGATCTCTCCAGCTGTCACCTGGAGACTGGCAACAGCTTGTCTGGAGTGTGGGCAGTATGACATCGTATCTGTCTGAGGTCCCCCTCTTCCTCCTCCTCCTCAGACCCCACCCTCAGCAGGCTTCATCCCTAAAATATCCTGGAAGTTTCCAACCTGGAGTTGGCAACCCTATGTCCTTTCCTGGCAACCATCAGCCAACCTGCCTGTCTGTCTTAAGTTTTACAACCCCCCCTCCCCCACAGCCTCTGCCTAGGGAGCAGCTGACATCATTCTCCTCTCCCCTATTATGCAACTGAAAATTCCAACTGCCTTGCGGGGGGGGGTAAGTTTGAGGTGTGGAATGGAGTGGCGTCCAATCAGCTTCCATATGCAAATGACCTTGGAATGCTGGGCGGGACTGCACAAAGCAGCCAGTCAACCCAGGCAGTGTCTTCTGAGTGGCAGTTTTTCCGGCCTAACACTAAAGGAGTGCATTTTGGAATGTTGCGAAATAGAATGTTCACTACTCGATTATATATAAGGAGAGATCAGCTCTGGAGATACCCCTTTAAATTTGATGAACAAATCCCAGATTTAAAAATATAGAACATAATAAAATATGATATTCCGCGCTCTCTATTAAATTGCATTGACTTGAACTATTTTATATATATATAAAGCCTCACAGTAATTTACCTATTGCTTTCCTGAGAGTTAATGAGTATTCTGGGTATGAAATTCGCCAACAACATTTTAGAACAGCTTGAACGAACATATTTTATGCGATAAACCAAAAGTAAGTCACAAAACTCAGTGATTTTAATTTAAAATTCTTTGCCTCATTTCCATACATGTTAATTTTTCACCCATAAATCTCCTTTAACTGATTATGAGGCTGGCAGTGAACATTGCCCATAAATAATTGTGTATTCTATATTTCAGAATAATTTTCTTTAATTGGGAGAAGAAGTCACCCTCAGTTTACTGAGAGAGAAAAAAATGTACATGCTGTAGTACAGAAGCAAATTCTAAATTCCTTAGCGGAGGCCCGTGGCAGATGAAGAAGAAGAGAAGGCTTTTATACCCTGCTTGTCTCAAAGCAGCTTACAACCACATTCCCTTACCTTCTCCACAACAGGCACCTTGTAAGGGGGGGGGTGTTAAAGAGAGAAGAGAAAACTGTGACTGGCCCAAGGTCACCCAACAGGCTTCAAGTGGAGCAATGTGGAATCAAACCCGGTTGTCCAGATTAGATTCTGCCACTATACCATGCTGAGGTGGTCAAAGCATGTGGTGGTGGGGATGCATATTACACACACACTCTCTCACACACATGTATGTTACCATGTGTGGTGTGGCAAATACAGGCGTCTTAAGTGTGAATGAAGTTAACTTCCCATTATGGTCAAAATTAATCCTGGTGAAGATGGACGGGGAAAGAGAAAGGCCAACGAAATGGAGGCTTTATTTATTAATTTAGGATATGCCTCCTCTTCAAAGTCCTGTTCAAGGTGGCTTACAGTTACAATAATGTAACAATATCTATAAAATAAGTGAGGCCCTCAGTACTGAATCTGGATAGAATAATACTAAGGGCATGGTGTGTGTACTCAAGCAGTGTTCTTTGGAATTCCCTTCTCTTATGTTATCCCAAGCAACTTAAAAGACCTCAAGATCCCTCACTATAGAAAAAAATAGAAACGGGACAACAATTTAGAAATTGTATTGAAGCTATCTATTCTGAGCAAAGAGCAAAATTGAATGTGAACAAAGAACTGACTGATAACTTCAAGGTACAAAAGGGTACAAGGCAGGGCTGTCCTTTGTCACCATTATTATTCATCTGGGTATTGGAGATACTTTTACAAAAAATACAACAAGTTCAAGAGATAAAGGGATTGACACATAAAGGATTTAAATATAAATATCGTGCATTTGCAGATGATGTAATGTTTATTGTGGAAAACCCGACAAAAGAATTACCGTTACTATTCCAAACAATAAAAGACTTTGGAGAATTGGCTGGATTTTACGTGAATAAAAACAAAACGAAGCTTATTTGTAAAAATATGACAAAACAAAAACAAGTGGAATTGCAAGACCTGGTACAATGTGAAGTTGTAAAAAAGACGAAATATTTAGGCATTGAGTTAACGGCAAGAAATATAGACTTATATAAGAACAATTATGAAAAACTATGGAACAAGTTAACTCAAGACTTTAAGAAATGGGATAAAATGAACTTGTCATTGATGGGAAGAATATCAGTTATAAAAATGAATGTCCTACCACGTTTGATGTTCCTGTTTCAAACAATACCAATACTCAGCAAGACAGATCTGCTACTTAAGTGGCAGCAAGAATTATCAAAGTTTGTTTGGGCAGGCAAGAAACCGAGAATTAAGATGAAAATACTCTGTGACGCCAATGAAAGAGGAGGATTGCAACTACCAAATCTTAGACTATATTATGAAGCGGTCTGTCTAACCTGGATGGAACAGTGGGTGAAACTAGAAAATGATAAGCTATTGGGGTTAGAAGGCCATGATTGTAGATTTGGTTGGCATGCATACTTATGGTATGATAAGACAAAAATGGATAGCTTTTTTAAACTTCATGTGGTAAGAAAAGCATTGTTTGTGGTATGGATGAGATATAAAAAATATTTTCGTGATGTAAGACCATTGTGGATTGTACCAGTAGAAGTGTTAACATCTTACTCAAGACATAGAGACAAGGATTGGTTGCCATATAAAGATTTAATTAAAAAAGAGGGAACAGAATGGGTAATGAAAAAGCAGAATGAAATCGAATATGAATATGAATGGCTGAAATACATGCAAATCTATGATCTTTTTAGATCAGATAAAAGAAATTATGGTTTTAGAGAGGAAAAAAATGAAATGGAAAATGTTTGGGAGAGTGGAGGGGGAAAAATATCTCTAAAATGTATAAAGTGTTGTTAAAATGGTATACAGAAGAGGAAACGGTGAAAGAGCAAATGATAAAATGGGCAATAAATATGAATAAGGAAATTTTGATTGAAACCTGGGAATATTTGTGGAAAAATTCTATTAAGATATCGCCTTGTACTAATGTTAGAGAGAATTGTTATAAAATGATGTATAGGTGGTACATGACTCCGAAAAAAATTGCAAATATGAACCAGAATATGTCAAACAAATGCTGGAAATGTAAGACTCATGAGGGCTCATTTTACCATATGTGGTGGACTTGCGAGAAAGCTGTAGACTATTGGACAAAAGTCCACAAAGAAATGCAAAAAATACTGAAATGCTCTTTCAAAAAGACACCAGAAATTCTGCTTTTGGGATTAAAAATGGAAGAAATCAATACGACTAAAAAGACTTTATTCTGGTACTTAATCACAACAGCGAGAATGATTTATGCACAATTTTGGAAAACAGAGAAAGTACCAGAAATTGAAGACTGGATACAAAAAGTTCTGTTCATGGCAGAAATGGATAAAATTACGAAAAAGTTGAATAACAAAGAAGATGACGTGTTTTTT
>NW_015162493.1:615156-619476 GCF_001447785.1 Gekko japonicus
TATTGCCCCCAATTTTCAAGGGTCTTCCCGAATTTGCTTTCAAAATATCATCTCTCACAAGTCTCTTCGCGAATCTAACCACTATTTCCCCAGGCAGATTATTTTTCTTGATGTACGATGTATAGGGCCTGTAGACCACATCAATCTCACTGCAAAGGTATTCTGCTGTTAAATCTGTCATTGGGGCTATTGCTTCACTCAGCCGTTGCTTCAGATTCTCTCCTTCAATTTCTGGGACCCCTTGAAATCGTAGGACCAAATATGCTTTATCCATTTGTAGCTGTAAAAGTTTTGACTCTTTTGTAGCTTGCTTCATTTACAGCTTTTGCACCTTTTTCTTAACTTTTTTAGTAGTGACGTCCATTTCCTTCACCTTCTCTCCCTTTTGCTCTGTTGCTTTTAAGGATTGAGTCAGTTGCATCTGCTGCACTGCCACACTCTGCCCAATTACTGACAGTTGTTGTTTAATGCCAGTGATCTCATCCAGCAGGGGGCGCAGGGAGTCAGCCAAAAGTTTTGAGAGCTCAGTGACCTCATCCGTTCAAGGACTGGCCCCTAGTTTTGATTTCAACTGCTTCTCTTTCTCCGGTTTCTTCTCCGCCATCTTTTTGGATTTGTTTACTTTTCAAAAAAGTTGCTAAAGTCTCTGATATTCACCCAAACGCTTTTCTGCGCTCTGTTAAGTCTCTTAAAACAGTTTTTGTCACTTATTTTTCTGCTCCCCCCTCTGTCCTTCTGTGTTCCGTCTATGCATTTGGGAGGGATCCCTCCCTCGCTTGCTTTCCCTTCTTTTTATATCTTCATACTCGCTTCAACCCAACTCACAGTTCATTGTTGGCCATTCGGCCTCGATCGTCATCATTTATTTTGCCCGATCTCCAATGCTTGTCCCGGTCAGCAGCACTCGTACCATATGGTCACTCAGTGCCAAGACCTTCGGGGCGGAGGGGTGCCTCAATTCTCCAGCTTTCAGCCATCGAAGAGGTCGCCCCTCAAAAGCCCCCTGGCTGGGAGCCTTTTACCAAGGCTCCGAGGGGGGTCTCGACCCGTCGGATCCCCTCCCACATGCTGGTGTGCAGTTTACATCCCTGGGGCATCCAGGAGATGTGTCTGCCTGTGTGTCGCCATAAACCGGAAGTGCTCTTGTCTCTTGTTTTCCATATGCAGTCAGGGTTTTATGAAATGAAGAGAAGAGATTGGATTTATACCTCACCCTTCACTACCCAAAGGTGTCTCAGAGCAGCTTACAAACTCCTTTCCCTTCTCCTCCCCACAACAGACACCCTATGAGGTAGGTGGGGCTGAGAAAGCTCTTGACAGAAACTGCTCTTTTTCAAGAACAGCTCTTATCAGAACTACGGCTTGCCCAAGGACATCCAGCCAGGTGCAAGTGGAGGAGTGGAGAATCAAACCCGGTTCTCCCAGATTAGAGTCTGCACACTTAACCACTACACCAAAGTGGATCCCTGTATCCCCCACCCTCAGGTCAGCAGCTCAGTTGATTCTTGTCCTCCAGTGAAGAATGAGGGCTTTGCATGGACTCACTGAAAACCAGAGAAACATTCTAACTTCCAGGCCTTCAAGGTGAAAGTCTGAATGGAGTCAACCACTATTTCACCAATCAAAAGGGCATCTCCTATGACTTGGAACCTTTCAACAGACAGAGTTCATGATTGTGCATGCACAGTCTATGGCTGCCATCACACAAACCAAGTAATCCACTTTCAATCCACTTTCAGTGCACTTTCCAACTGGATTTTACTGTCTGAACGGGCAAAATCCAGTTGAAAAGTGCACTGAAAATGGATTGAGATTGGATTACTTGGTGTGTGTGACCGCAGCCTATGCTGTTGTACTTACACAGGTTCTGCTCGTCCTTCAACTTTGTGACTGAAAGATGGGGATTATGGGTGCAGCCCTGCCCCTCTGTTGTGTACTATGGGTTTGGGATGTGTTGTGCAAAAAGATTTGTTGTGTGTGTGTGGGGGGGGGGAGTATTAAGCCAATCTCTCTTCACTGTTGCCTACCTTGAAGACATAGACTTGGATTAGGGTTGCCTCCTCTGGGTTGGACAATTTCCAGAGATTTGGGGGTGGACCTTGGTGAGGGCAGGGCTTGGGAAAGGAGGGACCTCAGTGGCATATAATGCCATACAGTCCACCCTCCAAAACATTCATTTTCTCCCAAGGAATTGAATTCCTGTAGTCTGGAGATCAGTTGTAATTCTGGAAGATTCCACAACTTTATTGGTTACAGCTGTTATAGGCATTGGCACAGCATGGGTCCACCGGATCCGACTCGTTGGCTGACCCTTCTGCCAGCCGAGGTATCCGTTACCCAGCCAGCCGGCATGGATAGAGCCTGCAGGATGGCAGGTTGTTGGGGTTCACCTGGACGCCTGCCCCTGTGTGAACTCCCCTGCCACCTGGCGGTGAGGGCAATCGCCGCTAGTCTCTGCGCTTGCCTGTTCCTTTCCGCCTTCACGCCAAGACCCTTACAGGGGTCCCCACATTCGGAAAATGGCACGCAGGCCGATTTCCGCCAAACGGATCCGGCCCCATGCTGTCACCGCCAAGACTTGTGACGAAATATGTACACTGGAACAAAGTATCGAAACTAACAATACACAACCAAAGCTGACCTGCAATCCCTTTTACAATAACCCCCTCTGCTGTGTCCTTCCCCTTACACAGGCCTAAAAACAGGGAGGGATGGGTGGGCAAGCAGCTCCCTCGCGGTCAGAATGGGGCGAGGGCGGCGAGTGGCCTGGGTCACGTAGACCTCAGGCCTTTCCCTCCGGATGCCCCGCTGCCCAGTTATTGGCCCAGGGAGGGCGGGGAGGCACCTATCTTCCCGCCAGATGCCTGGCCCCACCCTCCCTGATCCGGCGACTGGCTGGCCTCGTCCAACCCCTGCCCGGCCCCGCAAATGGCGGGCCTCATCTACCCGGGCCCTTTCTGCTTCTGGAAGATTCCCAGGCCCCACTGAATGTTGACAACTCTAGGTTAGACCCTACTGGCTTTTCAGCTGCAGGAAAAGGAAGGAGGTGACCACCAAAAAGGCTAGGTTAAGGATCATGGGTCCTTCGTGGATAAAAGCCATCTGGGAGTAGAGTTGCCAGCTTTGGGTTGGGAAATACCTGGAGATTTGGGGGGTGGAAGCTGAAGAGGGAACTCAGCAGGATATAATGCCATAGAGTCCACCCTCCAAAGCAGCCATTTTCTCTAGGGAGAAATTATTTATTTATTTATTCGATTTATTTGATTTATACCCCACCCTTCCCACCAAAGCAGGCCCAGGGCCTCTGGATCAGTTGTAATCCCAGGAGATCTACAGCTATTGCCACCTGGAGGTTAGCAACCCAATCTGCAAGGGGAGCTGAGCAAGGCTGAGCAAAAAAAACCCAACTGATTGGAACCAATCCATATAGTGTTAAAAAGCCAACATAAAATAGTTGGCCTTTAACACACACACCCATACATTTGAGGTTAGTAGTAACTTTGGTTAATGGTTGATGCTGTATATGTGCCAACTCACACTGCAATATTTAGTCATTTTTAGGTTTTGACTGTTGCTTGCTGTTCTTGTGGTGATTTCCCTCTGAGTTCCTTCTTGGCTAATAGCACTGAGCAGCAGGATCAGACAGGGGGAAAAATACAATGACTAGAAATACAATTTGATTTAATAAATGCCATCCAGCAAAGTGCAGAGCTCAACGGGACTTGGGAATAATCGAGACCTTGTAAGGGAAGTTCATGGGTTCATAATGGATTATTTCACAGTGTTATAAACATTTGACTGTGTCGCCCATTGTATGGCCAAGAACATGTGATGAGATCAGGGTCTTCAGGGGTCTCCAACTGGTAACTCGTCAGCTTCAGCGGAGGAGCTTGTGAATGCCTTGAAAGACCTACCATGTTCAACAGCTGTGATGACTCATGAGATGAACCTGAAATGTGTTTGCTTCACTGTCAAACAACTTTGTTGCTATGTAGTAGCTGTAGTGTTTCAGTTTCAGTTCCTTTTGCCTTGTAAACCCCAAGGATATATGGAATTAAACAAACACCAAACGGCATGACTTTAGAAACGATTTACAATTACTAGTTGCCTGATTAATTTTTAATAAACTTTTAAAATTAATTTTTTCAAAATGTCAAAGTTCATACAGAAGATTTTTTTTCCATACTAAAAGACAAATATAGGCTGCGGTCACACGGAACAGTAGCCACACAAGTGAGACGGAAGACAGGCAGAGTTTCCGGGCGCGATCTCACCAGCACATCTGGGAAGCGTAGCACTCCCGTGGCTCAACTGAGGCTT
>NW_015162493.1:619500-674374 GCF_001447785.1 Gekko japonicus
ACCTCGGAGGTACTAGTTTCTGGAAACTGTGGGGCAAGGGTGGGCGTCTGATCGTGTTTCCGGTGGCATCTGGCACCCGCCCATGTCCCCTTGCAAATAAAGTTTTTTTTCCCCAGGTCTCTGTGGATGCGCACACGCACCCAACGGAGCATGTGCATTTGTCGTGTGCAGAAAAAAAGACAACCAGTTTGCAGCGCCGCACACTTCTTCGTTGCGCACCGGCTTGTCCTGTGATCAGCACCTCTCCCTTCCCACGGAACCTCCACGGTACCTCCACAGGACCTCCACGGGAGGTCTGATCGAGTAACCGCGCGGTAGTTTGCCCCGGGGCAAACAGCCACACTTCCCCCCCGCAGTTTCCTGCCCATGTGACCGGGGCCATAGGTGTTTAACCTGAAATATAAACCAGCAAACATCATATTATAAAGGTTCAGAACAATGTTGGATATATATAAAAACATAAAGTTTGAATGACATTATGTACAAGAGTAATAAATTAATATGGGCACGTAATATGGGCACACGTGCCGGAAAACGGGGGGGGGGGGCGTGGCTATTTGTGCCATCGCATTCTGATCCGCCATTAGGTGATCAGACAAGATGGTGGAACACTGGGGCTTCCTCCGTCGGCACACGCAGCAAAGAGGATGACCCAGGGGAATAGCCGTGTGCCGGCACGATCACACTGCGGCCCATGGCAAACCATTTGCCAGTAGGTTGTTTTGGATACCTTTTAAATGTGCATCTTAGGCGGCATGCCACGAGTTGGCCACAGGTGCGCTACGCCTCCCAGATGTTCCAGTGTGATTGTGCCTAGAAAATCCACCCGACTATTGTGCCTTCCGTGGGGCAAATGCTCCCTGTGAACAGGGCCATGGTTTAACTATTACACACTAAACTGAAATCGTGTATCATATATTTTAGGTAAAGAAGACATCATAATCCTAACATTAGTTGTTTCTAATTGTGACAGCTTCGTAACAATGCCCTGACTCCATAATATTTCTGGTTAATGAAATAGCTTTTAGAATTGATGTCACTTACTGTGTATTCAAGAAATGGCGACCATTTTTCCATCAGGTTAGAGAAACCAGGATTAGGAGCAAAATGAGATATTGTGTCAGCACTTTTGTTTTGGTTTTGATTAATTTGCTTGTAGCTTGCTGATCGGATTGGCTGATGAGCCGCAAGCAGAATTTACAGGTGTGTAGAAAGGATGGAAACTACAACTACTACCTGGGTTGGCAGAGATAACCCAGACCCCCCCTTCTTCTTGGTGCCCTCCAGCACCAAGCATAGTATCCAGCAGGCCCAGTGGGACCACTCTAAAGAGGCTCAAACCAGCCAGCTGATCAATGGTGGCCAATCCTTCAAGACTGAGCTAGTCAATCACAGAGCACCCTTTGACAGCCAACTGTCTGACAACCAGCTGAATGGTGGTCCCAAAGCCACAATTAGTGTCTCATGGGTGTGGCCACACACCCCTAGGGCTTCTGAGTAGAGGGAAGTTACTGGGCTAGCTACAGGTATGGCCAGGGTCCTTAAAAGCCTTTAGGGAGGAGGTTGATCAGGGCAAACCAGATCTGGCTTCCTGTTCATAGTGCAGAGCTAAGGGAGAGGTGGTAGAATAGCTGAACCCCAACCCCTGTGACAGTCCATTTCTATCAAGTGAGGAGACCCACACGGCCTCCTATGATTTGGGGGGAACCAGGTGTCTAGTTTTTGGGTTTGCTGCTGTGAGGTAAGTTTTGCAGTGCACAAGCAGAATATGGAGGTCACTGAGGCAGGAATTGTATTAACAACAAAGCAGATTTGTTTCCTTACAATAAGTTTCAAGGAACCGATCAGCCACATGGGACTCCAGATAGACGAAAGAGAAGCCTGGCTGTGGCACATTAATTTAGAGAGTCATTTCGATTTTCTTTGATACGGTCAAGCATAAAAAGGCTTTTAGCAACTACTAGGCTAGATCCTAAAATGCACACAGGATTCCGTCCACACCAGCCTGCCCTTTCCCAGGAGTCAAACTAAATGGTATGAGGTCTGCTCATTATCAGAGACAGGCCTAACCACTGTGTACGCCATTCTCTCTCAGAGACAGAGCTGAACCACTCTACCACACTGTCAAGCAGAGCCACCCTTCACTCCGTCTGCTCTTCTCCTGAGCCAGACTGGAGCTCTCCCTGCTCTCTCCCTGAGGCAGAAGTGAATTGAACTTCTGTTGTGTTTCCCTCCAACATTCGATCCCCTTCCTCAAAGGTGACTGGATGCTGGAGCAGCACTCCCATAGGCTCAGGTGAGTGGCTGCTTTCCCCTTCAGGGGAAGGACAGCCCTTCAGAAACTCATTGAGGAATTTCAGACAGACGATATAATCCGGAAGAGGAACAGTCCCCAAATGGTTTCTGGTCTGTCATTTCAGACAGAACCGTTTTAGAACCGGTTCCCTACCAGAATGTATTTGTAATTTCAGACACAAACGCTTCTGTCCCATTTAGGAAATGGGGCTGAAGCATTTTACCTGTCAACCGCTTCCAAGTTGTCTTCAGTTTCCTCTCCTGGTTCTGATGAACTTTTTCCCACCATTTTTCGCCAGCACAGGCAATCTCCGGCTTTTTTTTTAACGTTTGCTTTATAGCGTTATAGCGTTAACAGTTAAAGGTACAAATAACACTTTTCATGTTTACACACACACAACAACCATTCTTTTCATTTGATACAGACCACACATTTGAGCTTACCTCCTCCTGGATAAAGCATCAGCTCCCACATTTTCATGCCCATGGACATGAATGGTGTCAAAATCAAAGTCTTGGAGTCCGATCAGATGGCTCTTTAGATCCGCGCACGACACGATTGCCTCACAGATCTAAAGGTAATGTCCAGACACAAACATCTGGGACATGTCCCTCTTCCATGGGTGTCCCATTTTGCCAAGCTTCGGAGCCGTACTTAAAAGATAGCACTATAAATCTGGGGTTTTCAGTTACCTGCAGGACAACTGTGGACTTTCACCCATCTGATCATTCCACCAGTGTGCAATCCTCCCATCGGGGTGGTCTGATGTCAGACCATACCGAGCGGGCACCATTTGAAAAAATCTCTACACATGCGTGGGTCAACAAAGACATGCTGTCATGTCTATGCACATGTGCAAAAAGTTTTTTTTAAAAAAACCACCGCACACCTCCTTCAACAAGGACGCGCTGTGACGCCTATGTGCGTGCACAAAAAGTTTTGTTTAAAAAAACCCACTGTGCATGCCTCCTTCAGTGGATGCCATCTAGACTATCCACAACAGAGGCAGCGCACAGTAAGGCAATTCACCAGGGGGATGTCTGGTCGTGCTATGATGGATTAAAAAGATCGGGATAAAATTCAAGCTGGCATAATGGCGGGATTAGCTGCCCGTCTGAACACACCCTTGTAGAAGCAAACTCCACTGGAACAATTTGCCTTTACTGCTCTTAGTGTTGTGGAGCCAGTACAATAATAGAAGTTAGGCAAGAATCAGGAAGTATCCCAAAGTTATCGACAAAGGTGAATAAGCAAGCTAATGGTTCTAACCACCAGTCTGGCTGACTTTTTAGGAGATCAGCAGGGATGCCATCAGGACCTGGGGCTTGCCTGGTTTCAATGAAGTTATAAGATGAAAGATCTCTTGTTTGGTAACTGGGGGCCAGGTCAGGCCCCCTGTTTGAATTTGCAAGTGTTCAGAAGAATCAGACATTGCCGGGTCTGAAAATGTGTTGGCATAATAAACTATCCAGTCAACAGCAGGAATTGGAGGAATATAAGAGGTGTGGGCTGTATTAGATGAAAAAATTATCTGTGAAACCACCGCCCAGAAGTCTTTCGTGTTCTTCGTGCAGGAGGCATGTAACAATCGAGCCAGTGCTGTGGGGAATGATCTGTGTGTAGGTTACACTTTCATGCCCACACATAAGCCCTTAGTTTCCCTAGAGCCCATGCAATAGCCAAACGCTCCTTCTCCACTGCTGACAGATGTTGTTCCGTGGCCAGGAGCTTCCTGCTCAGGAATAATATTGAATGTGTTCGTCCATTAGGAGGCTGATCAGGGCAAACCAGATCTGGTTTCGCATTCACAACAGTACAAAGCTAGGGGAGAGGTGGTAGAATAGCTGAGCCCCAACCCCTCCCTCTGGTACCATATGAAACTGCTTCATATCAGTTGGACCCTAGTCACAAGGGCTGCGGTCTGGGACCAGACAACTTTTATGATGCTGTATAAGAACCTGTGCCCTGGAACCATCATCGGCAGCCTGTGCCTCACTGGCATAAATGGACTGAGATAATAGTCCTAATATCAATGCTGATTGTACTCCCACTATGTCTGATTCATTACTCTGTCTCACCATCGCTACGCAACCCAATACTGTACAGTAGCACTTTATGAACTGTTTTCATAAATGTTCTATTATATTTGTTTTCATTTTTTGTAAGCCGGCCTGGGCCTCCTTTGGTGGGGAGGGCAGGGTATGAATTGAATAAACAAACAAACATGCATGAAATGCTGCTGACTACATGGCACTGCACTGTACTGTTCGAATATACAAAAAAAGTGAAAATTGGCATAAGCTGCTTGCAAACAGTCTGTTGAAAAATCTGCTCCCAACTTACATCCCGAGAGCATCCTGCCATATAAACCAGTGGGTTTTTGAACATCCCTGTGTTTTGTTGTTGTTGTTGCTATTCATACATTTAGAAATGTTGGGATTTGCCTCTCTATTGATAAAGTCTCCGATACTCATAAAAGCTGCAGTTGTTAACATTTTATGGGAAAGTCCCTTAAAATTAATGAAATGGCTGGGGGTTTCCACATTCTTGTCCAACATTTGTTGACTTGAACATCATCTGATCACTTGTATGAGGAGTCCTGGGTAAAAAAAAATGTCTATAGCTGCAAGGGAGGATTATGATGCCATTGTTCCTCCACATGCCCATTCTTCATACATTGGTCTCAACATGTGAATGGTGCTTTGTCTGAGGAGAAAGACATCACACAATGGAATGATAATCAAATGAGGGATTTTGATATGCATGAATGAGAGGTATTATTAAAATATTTTGGCCAAGTGTTTGACTAGGATCTCGGAGAACCCAAGTTCAAACCCATACCCTGCCATGAAGCTCGCTGAATGCACTTGGGTCAGCCTCTCTCTCAGCTTAACCTACCTCTCAGGATTGTTGTGAAGATAAAATGGGAGAAACTATGTACATCATGCTGAGAGCCAGTTTGGTGTAGTGGTTAGAAGCATGGACTATCATCTGGGAGAACCGGGTTTGATTCCCCACTCCTCCACTTGCACCTGGCTGGATGACCTTGGGCAAGCCATAGTTCTGATAAGAGCTGTTCTTGAAAGGGCAGTTCTCAGAAGAGCTCTCTCAGCCCCACCTACCTCACAGGGTGTCTGTTGTGGGGAGAGGAAGGAAAAGGAGATTGTAAGTCGCTCTGAGACTCCTTTGGGTAGTGAAGGATGGGGTAGAAATCCAATCTCCTCCTCCTCCTCCTCCCGTTCTTCTTCTTGGATGAATGAGGCAATAAAAAATATGCATCATCATTGATGCAGAAATCTGTGCCCCGTGTGCTCCCGGAGCCAAATAAGGAACACACGGTTGGAGTCCAGCGAGAAGATAAATATCTGTTTATTGTAATAATCAGGAAAATACAGGACTGGATACTTTGGCACCCAGTAACACCAAGCTGTATTCTGCCCCCAACCAGGAAGGGCAATAGGTCTTATACTCCAAATGACATCAAGACAGTTTACACTGAAAGAAACTTAATTGCTGTTCGACAGGTGTCATCATCAGAGCGTCATTTGAGCTGGCACTTCTCTATTGGGAAACCCCTATCAGGATCTTAAGTGTCAGTAATTGTGTCCACTTATCTGGTCCCAGAACAGCAGAAAAAAATCAATGAACAGAGGGGCCTTCTTTTGGAATCATTCCTGGCTTATTTCCTTCAGCCTGAAACTAGGGGGTTTCCTGATAAGATGCTCAAAACTTAGCTCTTGGCAGACCTTCTGGGGCCAGACGCACTGCTCTACACAGAACGATATTTGTTTTGAGAACACTCAGAGTCTTTCCATCTCATAGCTTTACTTCTCTGATGTCCTTCACCTGGAGAGCTTATAGTTTCAAATGTACATCTCATTCCATTATTTTCTGACTCTAAGAAAAAAGACCTTTAACCATTAAAATAATACTCCAATAATTCCTACTCTACAGCTCTTCCGTCTGGGTTAAATATTAAAATCTAAATCCACTTCAATCAGACTCCTAATAAGGCACAGTGACAGCTGTCATTCCAGATGTCAAGAAAAATATGAAAAATCACTTTCATAAATCACATTCACTGGTCCCTTGTCCTACATTACCACCACCACCACCACCACCACCATCATCAATAGCTTACGAGTGCCCTAATCTGAATGGCCCATGCCAGCCCAAGATTGTAAGATCTCAGAAGCTGGAAGGTCACCAAGGAATTCCAGGGTTGCTACACAGGGGCAGGCAATGTCACACCACCTCTGAACACCTCTTGCTTTGAAAACCCTGTGGGGTTGCCATAAACCAGCTGCAACTTGACAGCACTTTTCACCAGCTGCTTACAGACATTTTTAAAAGCTACAAGTAAAGTAATAAAAAGTCAGGTTTGTACATCTTACTAAGCTGAGAGAGAGAGAGAGAGAGAGGCTTGTACAGATGAAATCTGTAGATGTAGAACTCTAAGTAAGACAGTTTTTCTGGGGTATGAGCATCTTCATTTTAAAACTAGCTTTTTCCCAACCCTAGTCAAAACCATTCTCTACTGAGAATATCACTTTCTAGAAGCCCTCGATGTCTTTGAAGCTCGCACCTGCTCTTGTCTGCCATTTTGTATGTCTGTTTCCATGAAGACTGAACTCTTAAGAAGCTCTGGTCAGGGTCTTTTGACTCCTGGGCGAAGAAAGGCTATTTCTGACAAGAGGGGGAGGGGAGGCTGTTTTTGGAGAAGGAGGAATGTGCGTAGGCAGTATTGAGACAAAAAGCGAAGAAATGGAAATGCTCGAATTCCTTCAGAGAAAGATGTGAAGACAAAGCAGCACTTTCCCAGGGAGCGTTGCTAAATAAGCAAATGCTTTGCAGACTACATTTGTTTGGGTTATAACTTTCAGAATCGATAAGGTTGTTA
Organism: Gekko japonicus; assembly: GCF_001447785.1. NCBI lineage: Eukaryota > Metazoa > Chordata > Lepidosauria > Squamata > Gekkonidae > Gekko > Gekko japonicus. Next base: position 626,697 of record NW_015162493.1, read on the forward strand.
TGGCAAGCCTTTCTTCACGCGAAATAAATTAAAGGGTAAGATTTTTATTTTAAAAAAATACAGTTTGCATTGGCTGTCAAGCGTTTCCCATCCCTCAGAGAGGGAGGGAATGCAGATTTAATTAAAGGCTGTGGTTCTTCTGGATCTCTGCCGTTCCTTGAGTATACAGTAAAGATCTGGAGAAAGTCCACTTTTGATGAAAAAGCACACAGATCTGTTTCTTGCACTAATCCTGAAGAAATGCATTCTACATCCTGTTCTTTGAGCAATTTACTATTACTTACTGACTTATTACTGGCATCTTTTCCCACTAAAAGTCATTCCAAGAAGTCTATAAATGTGCACCATTATTTATTTATTTATTTTTAAAAAGTCTAGATTGAATTTTATGCTCAGAGGCAGATTTTGATATAATTTTTTTTATTTTATTGTTATTATTGTTTGCTTATAAGAGTTATGCTTTTAGCAATATATAACTGACAGGTTATTCCCCCCCATACACACTTTTATTTAATCAATGTTTCCGAGGCTCTGAGTATTAATCACTTTAAAAGGCAAGCAGAGGAAGTTGAAATAAAGGAGTGAAATTGCGCAAGCTGCATATTATGTCTGCAAAAGGCTATACGATAGATATTAATAGATTTTTGCCTGGTGCTACATCCCACAAAGACAGATGGAGATTGCAAGATAATTTACAATCAAGAGTCCTTTTCTCTTTTTTAATCTCCTGGTTGATTTTTTAAAAATACTTTGTTCAAGTTTTACATGCAAGTTTTGTTTCTGGAGGTTGAGTAACCTACGGGGCAGCCCTAAGCATAGTTATACTCTTCTAAATCCATTGACATCAATGGGTTTAGAAGGGTAGAACCCTGTTTGGGATAGTGTTGCTAATTTATTCCTTATTTATTTACTTGCTCTGATTTACATTCCGCCCTCCCTGCATAGCAGGGTCAGAACGGGTTCCATCATACCAAGTCAACGATCACATCAATATGTAAATAACAGTTAAAACCAATTAAAATACATCAAAATCAAAATACGAACTGTAGTATCCGATTCTCCTGACCAGAGCCTCAACAGATGAGTTTGGGTTCCAGATGGTTATTCAGATCTTGGTCACTGGAGGGGAGGCCCAACGAGGTATAGAGGAGGAGACTGGATTTATACCCCACCCTTCACTACCCAAAGGAGTCTCAGAGTGGCTTACAAATTCCTTTCCCTTCCCCTCCCCACAAAAGACACCCTGTGAGGTAGGTGGGGCTGAGAGAACTCTGTCAGAAACTGCTCTTTTTCAAGAACAACTCTTATCAGCGCTACGGCTTGCCCAAGATCATTCAGCAGGTGCAAGTGGAGGAGAGGGGAATCAAACTCAGTTCTCCCAGACTTAGCGTTGCCAAGTATTACCTTTTGCTGGAGCGGGGGACTCCCGGCTCCTTCCTGGAGTGCGAGAGTTTTCCCTTGGATGACCGTGGCCCCGCCCACAGCGTGCCCGGCGTGGTCGCGTCACTTTCCGGGTGACGTGCACGTCATGTACTTTGGGGGTGGGGTTCCCCCGGGGCCCGATCCGGTGGCGGTGGGGAACGGGCATCTGGGGCGGGGGTTTCCCCGCCCCCCGGGGGAACTTGGCAAGCCTACCCAGACTAGAGTCCACACACTTAACCACTGCACCAAACTTGCTCTCATGTATGGATTCAGCTATAAGCCTGGTGGAAGAGCTCCATCTTAACAGGCCCTATGGAACTACAAAAGGTCCTGCAGGGCCCTGCTCTCATATGGGAGCTCATTCCACCAGGTAGGGGCCAGGGCCGAGAAAGCCCTGGCCCTTGTTGAGGCAAGATGGACGCCCCTCTCTTAAGGCCTTATCTCTTTTCAGGACAACTTCTTTTGATAACTGGGTATGCTGTTTGTTTTTTCGGCACTGTTCATCCTTCCTTTGTTAAGAAATATTTCACATTGCTTGTCATTCCCCACACCAGGCAAGCAGCTAGCCATTGGGCCCCATGCCAGCCTATTGCCCCCGTGCCAGGCTATTGCTCATTGCCTGTTCAATACTATTTCACAGTGAGGCCCTGCTCTCTTTTTGTTAGCCATTAAGGGAAATCTATCTGTTGGCTTTTTTGGGATACTTACCTGCAGCATCTAATAGGGTTGTCTGCTCCAAGTTGGGAAATACCTGGAGATTGGAGGGGTGGTGGAGCCTGAGGAGGGCAGGGTTTGGAGAGGGGGGTCTTCAGGGGGGTATAATGTCTCACTATTTGGTGTCGTGGTTAAGTGCATGGACTCTAATCTGGGAGAACTGGGTTTGATTCCCCACTCCTCCACTTGCACCTGGCTGGGTGACCTTGGGCAAGCCGTAGTTCTGATAAGAGCTGTCCTTGAAAAAGAGCAGTTTCTGTCAAGAGCTCTCTCAGCCCCACCTACCTCACAGGGTGTCTGTTGTGGGGAGGGGAAGGGAGAGGAGTTTGTAAGCCGCTCTGAGACTCCTTCGGGTAGTGAAGGGAAGGGTATAAATCCAATATCTTCTTCTTAATGTTAATTGCCTGCTAAGGCAGGAGAGAGAATCATCGGAAGCATCTGCTAGTCTCCCTTAGAGACCTGATGCACACACAGTCTGCATCCAGGGGGGCTCCTCTTGTATGGTGTAGTTTGGTGTAGTGGTTAAGTGTGTGGACTCAAATCTGGGAGAACTGGGTTTGATTCCCCACTCCTCCACTTGCACCTGACTGGATGACCTTGAGTAAGCCGTAGTTCTGACAAGAGCTGTCCTTGAAAAAGAGCAGTTTCTGTCAGAGCTCTCTCAGCCCCAACGACCTCACAGGGTATCTGTTGTGGGGAGGGGAAGGGAAAGGAGTTTGCAAGCCACTCTGAGACTCCTTTGGCTAGTGAAGGGTGGGGTATAAATCCAATCTCCTCCTCCTCGTCGTACTCTTCTTCTTCTTCTTCTTCTTCTTCTTCTTCTTCTTCTTCTTCTTCTTCTTCTTCTTCTTCTTCTTCCAAAGTGGCCATTTTCTCCGGGTAAAATGATTTCTGTCAACTAGAGATCAGTTGTAATCCCAGGAGATCTCCAGCTACCACGTATTAAATACAGCATTTGTTTGGGGGACAGAAATCTTCTGTATTCCCCGTATCCCTCATTTTGTTGTAAAAATATCTCCGAGAGCGGGGGGGGAAACACTGATTTGTTTACAAACAGGAGCATTGGTAATAATTATGTGCTAATCAGCTCAAGCGGATTAATTCTGTTAAAATTAGCTATTTTTGTTTGGAGATCAGAAATATGGAATCTTTCTCTGGAGACAGTGTAGTAGTGTTCACAGCAGTGTGTTGGCCAATGTAATGATATTTTTGGAGTGGTTCCTGGGGAAGGTGGAATTCCCGGAGGCTATGACACCCCTTCTGGTCTATGTGCTAGGGATTTCCTCTAGTCTCTATGGTAAAGACCACTGAGACTAAGAGAAAATTCTTAGAGCATCACTATGGATGCTGTTTCCTCCCACTTCCCACCCACTCCGCTCCTGAAATGATCAAAGATGGGGGATTGAAGGTGCAGCAGTGGGTTGCCTGCTAAGAGCAGGTAAATGGAAATCTGCAGAGTAGGCACTAATTCAAGAAGTTTTAAGATTGGTTGGATCCAAGGGTGTGCCCTGACTGCAGAACAGTGCATCTGCTTTTCCCACCTTCTGGAGCTGCGGTGGCTCAAGTGGTTAAGACGCTGAACTGCAGGCTATGGAAGGTCAGTAGTTCAGCGGTTCAAGACCCGAGTGTGCCGCATGACGGAGTGAGCTCCCGTCTCTAGTTCCAGCTCCTGCCAACCTAGCAGTTCGAAAGCAAGAAATTGCAAGTAGATAAATAGGTACCACTTCGGTGGGAAGGAACAGCATTCCGTGCGCCTTGGTGTTTAGTCATGCTGGCCACATGACCACGGAAACATCTTCGGACAGCGCTGGCTCTTCAGCTTTGAAATGGAGATGAGCACTGCAACCCTAGAGTCGGATTCGACTGTCTTTCGAACAAGGGAATCTTTACCTTTACCTTTACTGCAGACTCCTGCTTTGCCCTTGCATTGTCAAAAGCCATAGAAAAGAGTAAGAGTCCAATAGCACTAACAAAATTTGTGGCAGGGTCTGAGCTTTTGTGAGTCACTGCTCCCTTCTTCAGATACAGCTAGAACGTGAGTCCATCTCTCCTATCTACTGGGAAATGGAATGATTTCACATGCCAAATGACATTAGCAAGCAAATGACAATAGCAGGTGTGATTGGATTAGGTGTGATATGTGGAGAGGTAGTGGGAGTGGAGAAATCAGCATTGGTAATGAGACAGGAAACCTAGGTCTCGATTCAGTCTCTAAGTGAATGCATTGTCTTGAGCTTTGTTACCAGTTGCAATTCAGCAATCTCTTCAAAGCTGGAAACAGAAATGAGGGGGCTTAATGGGCTGTTGCCAGAGTTGGGGACGTCCAGTTAGCGATCTGCATTCCCCTGGTGATGCTCTTGATCCAGCCCTTGGCTGAGAAGCATGGAGAGACAGAGATCCTCCAATGAATTAATCTTTGAATTGCAGAAGACAGCGTGGGGGAGAAGGGGTCATCTTACATGTTTTTACTACAGTGGCCTCTAGGGGGCAATGAGTGGCAAGAAAGTTTTTTTTTTTAATCAACCTATTCTCCAGGGTCGTCGTCCCCCGCTCTGGCTGCACGTTACCCACTGAGTATTTTTACAGCCATTCTATTATTTGCAAAAATGCCCAAGTCCTTTATGCCTGTTTTGAACTTTATACGTGAAGTCTTTGCTCCTTGTATAAAGCGCAGAGTATGGGACACTGGTCCCTTTTCAGCCTTCTGAACTGTAGGCAGTTGATGAGTTGGGTACTTGAACAGAAAGGCATTGTTACACTGACCCAAAAGAACTGCTGAGAATAGATCAGATTTTCTTTGCGGCCATGCTGCCTGCTGTTATTCTAGTAACCCTTATGTAATTGTTACTGTGACTGCAGAAAGCCTTTCTGTATTGAATAAAGCAAGAACAATTTTGCCTACTGCCGTTTTAAAATGTATCCCAGCAACCCCTTCAACGTTATTTCCGTCTCTCCATGGCCCGTTCCCTTTTAAGCTTTCCTCTCCTCCCTCCCATAGCCGTTGTGCCTCTCCTCTGATGCAGAGGGCTGGTGACCTGATTCATCTTATTTGTGCTGCTAAATGCATTCTGTAGCTGTGTGGATGCAGAAGATTGGAATTGAGTTTCTTTTTGTGGCATGCCTTGGCCAACAGGAAGAAAGGATATATCAGTATTGATGTTTGAGATCAGACTTCCCAAAAACGAATAGGCACCTACTACAGAAAATACTTGGAATTTAAAAGGGGGGGTTGTACCCCACTTTCCTCTACCTTGAAGAGTCAAAGTGGCTTCCAGGCGCCTTTTTCTTCCTTTCTCCACAACAGGCACCTTGGGAGGGAGGTGGGGCTGAGAGAGGTCTGAGAGAAACTGGAGCTGGCCCAAGGTCACCCAGCAGGCTTCAAGTGGAGAAGTGGGGAATCAAACCCGGTTCTCCAGATCAGGGTCTGCCGCTCTTAACCACTACAATGCACTGGCTCTCAGAATTTGCAGATTTTATACCAATGTAGTTTTGGATCGGGGAACTCCATTGGTCTTGTTTTCAAAGTGGAGGCAATTCTGTGCAGATCTGCACATCAGTAAAACAGGGCACAAAAAGCCGAATAATATTGGCTTTTAATTGGGCTCAGCTAGATCAGTAGCCGAATCAGAAAAGAACATCTGATTTGGTTGAATAAATACCCGAAAAATACTGATGAGGTATTTCTTGAGTATTTATTCAGCTTGGTAGATACCAAGTGCACACCCCTAGTTGCCACACAGAGGCAGGCAATGGCAAACCACTTATGAATGCCTCTTGCCTTGAAAACCCCACAGGGTCACCATAATTCAGCTGTGACTAGATGGCACTTTCCACCACCATCTCTCTGACAACAGGCTTTGATTTTTTAGGGGAATGCAGAGGCACAGTCTCCTACTGCTTTTACTGTGACCTCTTGAACATGGCCAGAAAGGGATGGCTCATGCTATCAGACAGATAGGCATTTCTTTATAAGCTTGCTCTAATTTAAACTGATTTTTGTATCTTCTGATATATTGTATCTTCTGATATATTGTGTCCTTTTATAAGGAACTGTATTTAAACACACTGATATTTCAGTGAGCTCGAGGCTGGAACAAAACATTTTTTAAAGAACAGAATGATGTATTTAGGGAGAAGACTTCAATGCAGAATGTGTTATCTGTACGGAGGCTGACAATACATCTGGCAAAACTTCCATCGGCAGGCATTGAACAAGACTGCTAGATTCTTTTATGGCAAAGCCATGCAGCAGTCAAATTCAGTAGTCAGGTCACATGATGTTACATCAGGTGACACGACGTTATAATTTAAGTGCTTTACTCTTCCTTAAAGACAGATTAAATTTTTGAGTGGCAGAAGGGAACTTCCTTGCCTCGCCAACATAGTTGAGAGTGTTCTTTGTGGGCATACGTTACTTTTTGTGGTGTTAAGTACCATCTGGTAATTGCTTTATAGAGTTGAGTACGAATAGGTATGTTCTTGGTTCGGAGGGCATAAAAATAGCAGATTTTCCTCATCTGATTGGCTGTGCACATTAAAAGCATCCTGTTAAGCAGAGCTTCTGCCTGAAATGTTAAAGAGTGCCACCTTGCTCCTTGATATTCTGTGACTGAGCAGAGAAACAACAACAATTAATGATAAACAATTGTTACATGTAAATCGTGTCACAGTAATTATTAAAGTGCAGGTATATTAAGACAAAAAGCCCTCTTAAAGCCATAGAGTCAAAGGAAACAATCCTCTTAAAAGACGTAAAAACAACCATGAAAGTACATATTTCTAGACTTATCAAAAATAGTCCGAGATGATGGCTTGTCAATGGGTTTCATGAATGATGCGACCTATAGATTTTTATTAAATCAACATCCCAGGATCCCCAGTTTCTACCTATTACCAAAGAGATACAAGCCAGGGTTCCCCCACCACCACCACCGGGACGTCCTGTCATTTCAGGTTCTGATTCCATCGTGGAGCCGCTGTCACTATTTATTGACTCATTTTTTAAACCCTTTGTTTCTAAACTCAGCTCTTAGGTGAAAAACACCAAACATTTCCTTATGCCAGTGGAGGGTATGAAGATCTGTGAGGATGTGGTTTTAACCACCTTGGATGTAGCTTCACTATACATGAGCATACCATTAGAGGGAGGCCATGCAATCTTAATTCATAATTTATTGTGTGGGGTTTTTTTTTCTGTTCAGTTATGGTTTTGGTTCTTTATTGCTGTCTTGCCCATGACTTCTCCCTGACATTTTGTAGCAGCCATTTTGTAGTTGGCCCCACCTCCTACGGCATCCATTTTGTGGCTGGACCCAACACCCTCTATCAGAATTCCAAAGGTGCCAACAGGCTCAAAAAGGCTGAGGAACCTTTGGGTCTACCAACCCCCCCCTTCTACTGCAGCCAGGGCCGGCTCACTCACTAGGCAAACTAGGCGTTCGCCTAGAGCAGGCCAGCCCTTAGGGGCACCAAACTGTACCCAGCCCCCCTGCCAAAAGGCCCCACCACCACCAAAATCCCTGACCAGGGGACTGCTGCCTCTGCCGCCTCTTTCACCCCGAGTCGTGTGCCCAGAAGCGGGCGGGGAAGACACAAGGTGAGGGGGTGCCACAAGGCAGCCTTGCCTGCGGGGGGGGGGGGTAGTTTACCCTGGGGTTCCAAAAAACCTCAGACCGGCCCTGACTGCAGCCCTCTGATTTGCTCCTGATGCTTTCCCCTAGGGGTTCAATGCCCCTCTGAAGCATCTTGGGAGTTATTTAGGGCTGCAAGGAAGGGAAGGTGAGAAAGTTCCACTCTGCTGACAGAAATCCTTCCATGGAGATTTTCTGCAGAATCCCAGCCTTATAGTCCAATCCCAAACACATTTACTTGAAAGTAAACCTCACTGACTTCAATGGGGTTAATTGTGACGGTGCCAAGAGCGCATATGCTTGGACGGGAAGTTGCATCGAATCAGTGAAATGTACTTGTGGGGAAACTTGGGTAGGACAGGATTGTCTGCAGGTGGAATTCTGAGTGACATATCACCTGTAGAAGTGATTGATGTCAGAGAGGAAGCAGAAGAGAGCCATTTTTAAATTGAATGCATTTTTGATCCAGTGTAGCATGTGCATTTGAATTACATTATGATATTCTGCTTTGACAAGTTGTCAGGGAAATAGATTTGTTTTACCCACATTATATATAAGTTGGAAATAAACATGTGCCCCATCTGGGATTTCATTTTAAAGAGTATGATAAGACTATCAAAGGGGCTCTGCGATTTGAGATTGTCTAGGCAAGATTGAGGGAAATCCAAAAGAATATAGACCTTGAACCACTTACATTTGTGAACAAATTGTTCACTGTATATTCTTTTCCTGTATTCAGAGTTCCCCCCCACACCCGTAGGTGCCTTCTTTTTACAGCTGTCAGGAACCATAGAGGAAGAGGAGGAGAAGAAGAAGAAGAAGAAGAAGAGAGGAGGAGGAGGAGATTGGATTTATACCCTTCCCTTCACTACCCGAAGGAGTCTCAGAGTGGCTTACAATCCCTTTCCCTTCCCCTCCCCACAACAGACACCCTGTGAGGTAGGTGGGGCTGAGAGAGCTCTCTTGAGAACTGCCCTTGAGAGAGCAGCTCTGAAAGAACTTATGACTGACCCAAGGTCACGCCAGGAGCTGCATGTGGAGGAGTGGGGGATCAAACCTGTTTCTCCCAGATTAGAGTCCGCCCTCTTAACCACTACACCAAACTGGCTCTCTGAAGGAGGCTATCACTGCAACCCTAACAAGTGCAATCCAAAAGGAGGGGAGAGTGCAAAGGGAGCTGATTAGCTCTTACAATCGCATAGCTTAGAAATATGCCTGCATATATCAGAGTGATGCTGCTGCAGTGCCCCAGCGCTAACCCAATGCTTTCCACTGGCACTGGCAGACCCACAATGGCTGCCTGTTGGTGGGGCAGTGGTGTAGGTCCCGGCACTGGCATGGAAGTGGATGGACCAAGGGGCATGGCAAGAGGTAGTTGGCTCCCCAAGCCATTTCAGCCCAGGAATGTCTGCACCTCCCCATCAGTGGTGTAAAGTTATGCTAGCCTCAGGGCCAGGGGAGGAGGGAGTCTGCACCATTGTAGGCATTCTGTCCACCTTGTGGGGTGCTCCATTGAGGACCCAGCAGTCAGCAACCTAACTATCCATTCCATTGTGCCAAGTGTGGAGGAGATGGAGGTCAGTGATGGGGCAGGGGACCACAGTGCCCTGATGTTCGCTACCGATTACATGGACCATCTTCATACCCTGACCCCTTCAAGATGAGCCATTGCAGCTGGGGAGGTTGTTATCCAGATGCTGGGCATCACATGGTCCCCAGAGTCAACAGCTGGTGGCAACCCAAAGCAGCTGGACTCGACCCTTTCAGAGGGGATGGGATGAGGCAGTGGAGGATGGGGAGAGTACTGGCGAGGGAGGTGGGCAGCTGCCTCAGACCCCAGGCGCTGTGGCCACTGCAGTTCCTGGGGATGTGGGGAACTCAGGCCCCTTGATATGGCATGGGCCCACGGCCGGTGCAGCTCATCCCCCATGCTCATCCCCCACCCTCTCTCCCGTGTGGGCAGTGATTGAGAGGGAGTGGCTGGAGACCCATCGTGAGTGGAGGGATGCTTTCTCCAGGGGTCATCAGTGCACGGAAGGGCTGGCAGAATCTGTGGTGGTAGCGGCCAGGCACTTGGAAGAGCTGCTGGCTGTCACAAGGGGCATTGGGGATGGACGAATCCTTACAATGGTCCACCTTGGCAGCCCTCCTCCTGGTTCACAACAAACAGGCATGGACCGGAGGGTGGCCAGGGGGAAGCATTGGCAGTATGGTTGGGTGAACTGCCAGGAGGTGCCCCCACCAGTGAGACACCCATGACTGGGCACACTTCCCTTTGTAGTCTCCGCCTCCCCCTTTCTTGGTGATTGTGGCCTTTGCATCATATGGACTGTGGACCTTCTTGGGGTCACCAATGACGGGAGATTGCTCTGTCAGCTGCCCAGTCACTGTTAGGCAAGGGACTGTTCCTTTAAGGGGGTGGGGGTGCCACAGACATGGTCCCATAGTCCAGGGCCTTGTCCATTCCACTGCTCCTCAGCTGGGATGTGTGCAGAGCTAGCTCCCTGGTCCTACCAACCCCTGATTGGTTCTGCCTGCCCTGTCCAGCATAGCTCTACTGTTGCACCTTGTGACCTGTAAAGGATGTGACAGTGGAGTTGCCAGTCTGGTGTAGTGGTTGAGTGCGTGGACTCTAATCTGGGAGAACTGGGTTTGATTCCCCACTCCTCCACTTGCAGCTGCTGGATGCCCTTGGGCAAGCCATAGTTCGGTCAGAGCTGTACTCTCAAGAACAGTTCTGGGAAGAGCTCTCTCAGCCCCACCTACCTCACAGGGTGTCTGTTGTGGGGAGGGGAAGGGAAAGGAGTTTGTAAGCCACTCTGAGACTCCTTGCCCTTCCCCTCCCCACAACAGACACAACAGACATCCAATTTCCTCCTCCTCCAATTTCCTCCCCCTCCTCCTCCTCCTTTTCACCTGCCTCCCATTCTCTGGTGAGACCCATTGACTGGCACCTGGCTGATGCAGCACAGGTGGTCCTTAGATTTGCACTGTAAAGACCTTTTCCCGGGACTAAGCCCAACTGAACAGTCCTGTGTCGGATTCTCAGGAGACCAGCTCAGTATCGCTCCATATAACATACAAACAATAGGGTTGGAGTGGTTAACTGGCCATGTTTGTAGGCTTGGACCAAATAAAAGTATATATCTGCGTGAGGCTCCTAGAGATGAAAACAGTAGTTAAAGAACACACCCCAGCTTCTTTTCACAGCTACCGAGATCTTTCTAATAAAGTTTTAGTACTTTCACCGTGGTACCCTCTGCATCGGAGGGAATGCTAACTAAAATTAATTGGATCGCAATTGCCTACACACACACTGAAGGCAGCCAGGGTTTTTATGGCGATTCTTGTCAGCTTCTCACAGTGTTTGAGAAGTGAGAGCAGGCTGGAGAGTTCAGTTGACAAGGGGCCATAAGAATTGATAAGGGAAGTTCTTTGAGTCTCTTTTGAAATATCGTGCTTTGCAGTATATTGGGGAGGTTAAACATGTGTGTGTGGGGGGGAAGCAAGACTCTAAGCTGTAGAGTCTTGTGAGCAAAAATCCTACTTTGTGAGCTACCGGCATTAAAGTTGTGAGCGAGTAATTTGGCTTCCGCATAAATTCGTTGGTTCTGGAGCTACTATTGCTGAGCTAAGACAAAAATGTGTGAGCCAGAGGCTAAAAAACTGTGAGCTTGTTCACACTAACTCAGCTTAGAGGGAACACTGGTGGGGAGGGAGGGAGAGAGATACACACACGTATACACACACACACACACACACAAAACCTCTCCAATACACTGCGAAGCATAGCATTTCAAAAGAGACATAAATGTTTGTGTGTTTGTGACTTCTTTGGTTCCTTTTGCAAGCTGCCATCTTGTGGAAGTTTGCTTGCTAGCATGAGGAATGCTACACCTAAACTGAAAGTCAGAGACAAAATAACTGAAGCACGTTTGAATGTCAGATGTGTTTGTCTAACTTCCTCTTCAATTCAGAGAAGAAAGCAGGTCTTTCCAAAGAAGAGGACTGTTGACAGAGTCCCCAACTTTCCATAACTCTTGAGATTTGGTATTGGGAGGCAGGGCCGGCTCACTCACTAGGCGAACTAGGTGATCGCCTAGAGCGGGCTGGCCCATAGGGGCACCAAGCTGCACCCGGCCTGTACTCTGGGAGTTTGTTGATTATTTGTGTTTTTCATTCTTCCTAAAATGCATTTATTTTTGAAAATTGGTGGGCGCATGGTGGGGGCACGCCAGAAGGGGTCCTCGCCTAGGGTGCAAAATAAGCTGGGGCCGGCCCTGTTGGGAGGGTTTCCCTGTTTTGCAGAAAGCTCTTTGTGTCAGTTTGGAAATAGGGGAGTGGGAAATGTGTCCCATTCTTCCTCCAGATATTCCTACTTTTCCAAAGAATGACTGCAGGTGGTCAGGGTACCTACCTGCAAAAGGAGGTTTGTAATTTTTGCAATGCAGATGGACCATTAATTGGATGATTCTCCCAGATTTTCCGCTTGATGTCACCTAATTCCTCTTGCTGCAGCCCCAGTCCTGAGTGGCTTTTGTCTGCTTAAACAGAGCTTCTGCCTGAAATGTTGAACAGTTACTATGAGAGTTATCCATGATGTCACTTCCTAACATTTTGTAGTTGGTTCCACCTCATGCGGCAGCCATTTTGTAGTTGCACTCATCACTCTGTGTCCAAATTCCAAGGTGTCGACAGGCTCACAAACACTGGGGACTCTGTTCTAATTTGAATCAAGCCAGTTTGGTATAGTGGTTACGACGAGCGGGAGACTCTAATCTGGAGAACTGGGTTTGATTCTCCACTCCTGCACATGCACCCAGCTGGGTGACCGTGGGTCAGTCACAGTTCTCTCAGAGCTGCTCTCTCAAGTGCAGTTCTCTCAGAACTCTCTCAGCCCCACCAACCTTACACGGGGTCCGTTGTGGGGAGAAGAAGAGAAAGGAGATTGTAAGCTGTTCTGAAACTCCTTCGGGTAGTGAAGGGTGGGGTATAAATCCAATCTCCTCTTCTCTCTCTACTCGGAGGACTAAATCCTATTAAACACATTAACTTTTGTTTCACTGATTTCAGTGGGAAATAGACATTACTGACTTTAGCTGCATCAGGAACATTATCAATAACTGGATGAATTACACACCCAAACACAATTATTTTTTGTGATGGGGGGGCAGACTTACTGACGATATTCTTAAACATTCTGCCTGTTTTGGGACCGATATTTGCAGCAACTAATATAATCTGAAGCACAAAATTGCATGTATTAATTGCACCCTTAATTGGAAGATATGTAATATAGCTTACTTATGTCATATCCATACTCCGGGTGAACTTCTTTTGTTATAGGATATGCTATTTAATAAGCCAAGAAATACCTCTTTCCCAGATTTAAGCATCTAATTGGTTATTTTAGGAAAACTGAAATTTCCTTCATCACAGTATTTGTACTGATAGCTTCAGTCCAATATCAGATGGACAATTAACCTGACCTGCTTAATGGATGGATGCAGCTGTAGAACACTATACCCGTACCCATGGGGGCTGTGATGTCCTGTGACAGAAACAAACCAGTCTGGAAGCTCTCACTGACTTTGAATGCCCATGTGTTTCTTGGCACTCACATGCTTCTCTACCAAGGTGATGAGGCAGTCCTGGCTCTTCCCCACCTCTTTGGAACAAGGGACACTTCAGAAGAGCCCATGAATACCTTTGTGTCTATAGGGAATACCCAATTGGGAAACAACTTCTGCCGTAACAGAACAATGCATCTCTTGGAATATCTTAACATTTTGTGAAACCTCCTGACATTTTGTAACTGGACCAAGATTTCATGGCAGCCACTTCATGGCTGGTCCTACCCTATGGCAGCCATTTTGTTGTGTCACCCACTACCTGTTCTCAAAATTCCAAAAATGTCCAAACGTTCAACAAGGTTGGGGATTCCTGCTATAGAGTGTTTCCCACTTTAAAAAAAAAAAAAAGCAAGGGAGATGTGTACTGCACTGTGAAAGAATTGGAGAGCATTGCTGTAAAAAGGCTTAAAACAATTTACAGAAACATTGGTAATGGGGAAAGGAGGCTATCCTTTTGAGTGTTACCACTCTGGGAAATAATAGTTTAGAACAGAGATAATGCATTTGGACAGCATTTGGCCTTGTGTAAGAGTGTTTCTCCCAGCTTCTCCACTGAGTTCTTCCAGTTAGAAGAAGAGATTGGATTTATACCCCGCCCTTCACTATCCAAAGGTGTCTTAGAGCGGCTTACAAACTCCTTTCCCTCCCCCCCCCCACCACAGACACTCTGAGAGAGCTCTTGACAGAAACTGTTCTTTTTTCAAAAACAGCTGTGCCAGAGCTATGGCTTGCCCAAGGTCATCCAGCCAGGTGCAAGTGGAGGAGTGGGGAATCCAACCCGGTTCTCCCAGATTAGAGTCCGCGCACTTAACCACTACACCAAACTTAGTCCTTTCTTAGAATTCCTGCATTACAGGAGAGTTCCCTTATTAAAGGAAATCTGTGTGAAGAAGCAGGGCCTTTACTGAGATCACCTGAGCCTGTGGAATGAGTTGGATTCAAGGCATCAGGACCTATTCCTGTCCCCTAATCTTCTGGTGTGTGTGTATATGAAATGCAGGGTTGGCTTTCATAAGCGTGTTCAATTTATTTATGTATTTATTTATTTATTTATTTAATTCAATTTATATCTCGCCCGAACATATTGGTCCGATCACATTGGTTTCAGTGAGCGTCTTTTCAGTATTGCTTCAGTCTTGTGAAAATACAGTTGTATTTTGTTTGATTAGATAGGTCTACCATTAGATTTAAGACTATGCTGCATCATGGTTATTTATGTTCCATTATCCAGTCCTAATATAGCATCAACAGCTTAGCATCCTATATTAGATCAAACCCCAATTTAGCGTGTTTCTTTCTTTCTCCCCCCCGCCAAGATAATAAATGTCTGTTTATCTCCTAATGTTTCATTTCTTGCTCAACACATTCTTGGATACCTTACCGGTGCAATAAGACAATTTGAGCGCTGTTAACAAAATATGCCTCTCTTGGGTACCTAATAACCATGTGGTGTTATTTGATCTCACTCCAAATTGTGTCTCCCCTGGGTTGTTCTTCCAAATGTACATCTTCTCGGTGTCTATTGGCAGGCTGTGTTCAGCACTTGATCTCTCTCCATTAGCGTCTCTCTCCTGGGGGAGCTGAATCTTCAGAAGTACAGTTTGCAAAGATGCTGTGAGAATGCTGATAATGGGGAAACACTTGCTGGGACAGCGAACTCAACAATAGTTCAGGAATGAGTGTCTGGTTGCCAGGTAGTTGATAAAGGAGACGAAAACTGACCCGTTCCTGTATTTGTGGAGAAAACTGGGATGGTTAGGTTCCAAGGAACATGTGGATACTCAGTATGAATTGGGGATTTTTTCCCCCCTCCAAGCAGGGGAACATAAAATGATATCAGAAGCTGCTGTTGAAACTTCCCTCATGTTCAAAAGCAATTCTTCGTGCTGCATCAGTATGGGTGTTTTTGAAGAAACACTAGTTCCAAAGTTCCACTGCACAACTAGCTGAGAATTCAAATGAATCCTTGATAACTAAGAGCCAGTTTGGTGTAGTGGTTAAGAGCTCAGACTCTAATCAGGGAGAATAGGACTTGATTCCCCACTCCTCCACATGTAACCGCATTGGCCTTCTCCACTGTTGGGGGAAATTAGCTAGGTGGCAGGGGAGGCCAGAGGGGTGCCAGGGATCGCATACCTGTTTATACCAAGGTCCTGTACAGGAGGGAGACTCCAGATTTGAAGAGTAAATTAAATAGTTTTTTATTGAAGACTTTTCCTAATTACAAGTGCACTAAGTATGCAAGAAAGAGCACACAGCTCAGAACTAAGAAAACAGAGGTGATAATAGTGAATAGTAGGGTCTATTATGGAAGTTATACTACCTGTTCAGATGTGCAGAGGTCCATGGAGAAGAGAGAACACAATTTGGGGGTGAACTGCCACTTGGTATCTGGGCAGACACACAGTTGAGACCATGTCCTTTGGTGGATGTAGACATGGGAAAACAATGTAAACCAATGGGGGCCTTGATGGGCTTGTTTCAGGTGAAGAAAAAAGATTTCCTGGACCAAAAAGGGGTCCAAGGGGGTGTGACACCAGGGGGAGTAAAACCTAGGTGTGACCAATGAGGTTCCAGAGAGTCAGAGTTTGGAGTCACAATAGCACTGATGAGATTAGCCAGGTGCTGGATGGTTCTGCTAGAGCTGGCTGAATGGGTTCGATGATCATTGATGGTCCTGCCAAGGCAGGTTGAATAGGTTCCCAGGTTTACACAAAAGGTGAGATGGGATCAAAGGGCCTTAAAAGCCCACTCCCATATATGCTGGGTCATCTCTGTTATACATTGCGTAAACAAGAAAAATTTATATTGTTTCTGTAAACTGTAAAGTCAGGGTATGACTTAATAGGAAGCCTGAATAGGAAACATGAAATGGACATGTGTGCATTTAGTGAACATTTCCCCCTTGCATGGAATGCATGACTTTTTCATGGGGGGGGGGAGTATAAGGAGACAAAATGGTACACAGCAGAATTCCCCCCAACATATTCAAATGACACCATCATCGTGGGCTTCCACCACCCCCTCCCTCAATAATGTGCATACAGGTGGTTGTAAAAATGATGAATATTCCCTGTTGAGTCCTCCTAAATGTGTAGATTGATTTATCCCTTGACCTGATGATATTACAACATGCCTTTCCTCCACTTATTTCACATAATTGTCTTCTGGTGATGCACAAATGCACAGGGTAATGATATCAGGAGATAGGATAAGGTTAACTACACATTAAGAAGGTGAAAGCAAAGACCTTAACACAGGGCTACCATTTTGGATGGCAGTCCTGCATTTTTTTCTTTTATATTACTCCACTCTAATTTGCTATACAAGAGGGGACCTGCAAGAAACCTGTGGGAAGGGCCCTCTCTTGGCCTTTCCTTCCTTCCCTTTCCCCCCTTCTCAAGTAAACTTCTACCCCTCTTTCTCCCCTTCCCTGACAACCTTACCCCCTCTCTTTCTCCCTGCTTCTATGTCAGTCCCCCTCTATTTACCCCTCCCCTTCTCTGATAACCTAGCCCCTCTCTCACCCTCCTCTTCCCTGTCAATATTCCCCCTATCTTTCTCCCCTCCGTACCCTGACCTCCTCTGTAGCTGCAGTGTTGGCCTGATCTGCAGATTTAGATATCTGCAGATCTGCTCACACTTGAGAAATAGATATCTAGATACAATAAAAATGAGGGGGGAGGGCAGAGAGGGACTCACTGTGCACACATCAAATTTTTCACTGGAGGAGGGGAAAGGCAGATACTCCACCGCAAGCTCCAGGGAAGGTGAGCAGGATACAAATGTGAATAGATAGATTCAGTGTATTTCCTTCATTGTCATCATCTATGGCTTTTCCGGCATGCACCTGTTTTTTTAGTATATCAGGGTAAGCCATAAACGATCTATGAGCAGGGGTCATTTCATAGGAAAAAAGGTGCAGGATCTCATTAGCATAATTCATTAGCATAACTTATTTGCATATGCCACACCCCTTGACATCACTGTTAGTGTGTCAGAAAGCAACACCCTCCGCTCAGGTGCCATTAGACTGTTTTGGATTGCTAGCTATTGGGAGGGGACGTGCAGATCTGCCCTCACAGAGGAGGGAGAGCTTGTACATGAAGGTGGGCTGGGTGGGGGCTCTGCAACTTACCTGGCTGCTTCTTGCTCCTTGCCCAACTGAGGGCTGCTGGGAGCATAGGTGGGGCTTGTTGCATGTGCCCGCCCCCTGGGCTCCTTACTGCCGGAGCTCTGCTCTTGTGCGCTCCCACAGGAAATGGCCCCTGCCTATGAGGATTTTAATTGGTTGTATCAGAATGCAGTACCTTGCTGTGTCTTTAGCTCTCTCTCTCTCCATATGTGTGTGTGTGTGTGTGTGTGTTTAGTGCATCAGAAATAATTTTGTAATAAGTACAGAAGTCTTTGGCACTGGTAGGGCTACAACAGGTGTTACTACTTTTTAAGTGCTAAGGCTCACATAACACAGTAAAACTAACTAATTTGCCTAGGAATCAATAAACATATTGAAATGTGACTCACAAAGCATTTCTTTTAGACAGAAGGCCCTCCCCAGGAACAGCATGGGGGAGGCATCGTGGGCTGCAATGGCAGGGGGAGGCAAGAAAGGTGATACTTTGCAGACAGAAATCCTTCAGTTGGTGAAAATGCTCCGGTGGATCCAAGCCCTTGACTAGTTGATGAATCAAACCGACTCCACTGCAACAACCAAAGGAACTTCTAATCCATAAAAGGTTTTAATGGGTTTCTTAAGAACAGGCAGGAATTAACCAAACATAGTTCCCCTAGTTGGAAAAAAGTTCCACAGTGAGGGTGTCACTACTGAGTAGGTTCTAGTCTGGTAAGCTTTGTGCCATGGCTTCTATAGAAGAAGTCTCAGAGCAGCTTACAAACTCCTTTTCCTTCCCCTCCCCACAACAGACACCCTGTGAGGTAGGTGGGGCCCAGCTGAGAGAGCTCTGACAGAAACGGCTCTTTTTCAAGAACAGCTGTGCCAGAACTATGGCTTGCCCAAGGTCATCCAGCAGGTGCAAGTGGAGGAGTGGGGAATCAAACCCGGTTCCCCCAGATTAGAGTCCACGCACT
Source organism: Gekko japonicus (assembly GCF_001447785.1). Taxonomy (NCBI): domain Eukaryota; kingdom Metazoa; phylum Chordata; class Lepidosauria; order Squamata; family Gekkonidae; genus Gekko; species Gekko japonicus. Next base: position 645,184 of record NW_015162493.1, read on the forward strand.
TAACCACTACACCAAACTGGCTATGGCAAGCAGGTCCTCGGTAGGTAGTTGGGCCTCTGTTGGATGTTATTGAGACATGGATTTGGGAAGGCTCTTGGGGTATTGGACCCGGAAAACTTAGGGTCAAAGCTAGCACTTGGAAATAAAATCTTCTAGCTGGCTAGTAACCAGTGCTTCAAGGAATGGTGCTAGAGACTCCCAGCAATGGGGGCCAGGTACAGTTTCCAGATATCTTCATATAGAATTGTTGAGAAATACGAGTGATATTTTGCTTTATGGATTTATATTTGCTGCCAACAGTACATTGACTGTGCACACAAACACACCCATAGGCTCAAGAACGCTGTACAAGTCACTTGTTGTGAGATACACATAGATAGTGATTTGCTCTAAGCCTTACATGTTAATGAGGTTCCAAATACACAGCTACTGGCCTGAGGGAAGAAGAAGCACACATAGCCATTATGGTCAGCAAACAACAACTTAAGGAGAGAATCCCCCATTGATGAACTGTTGAAAGGCACATATACACATCTCTGCTTAACATCTGAAAGAGCATTTCCTTTTAGTTGACTCTTTGATTACCTGGGAAAGGCAAGCTTCATCTGCACATCAAGAGGATTCCTTGACGCTAAACTTTCACACTTACCCAGATGCTTTCTCTTGAGTTAGAGTCTAGAGTTTCAATATTGGCCAAACCCCTAGGTAGCCACCCCTTACCCCACGCATCCAATGGCTGTAGGGGTGGGACGGACTTACAGGTAGGTGGATCCAGAAGATGGCATGGTTGCCACCCACCCGAAGATTCACCTATAAAAGCTAAGGACCATGTGCTTGGTCATTGCTAGCCGCCTCACCTTCAACACCCCCTGTCTGCTTTTAAACTCCTCTTATGCCCAGCTTTCTATACCAAAATCCTTTGTCTACTTTATCTTGGTTTGCGCAGCCAAGAAACCCACACGCTGGCTGGTTCTAGCTGTGTGCTAACTTTCCCCTAGAGTTTCCATTTCTGACCCCTCAATTCTTCATTGCAACAGACAAGGCTTCAGGACAGATAAGTATAAATCGTTACCTACCCACCTGCTAAGTAAAAGGGACTATTTAGTACTGTATTTCCTCTGTATTTCTGAGGAACTTGATTGTGTGTGCAAATCTGATTTGTGTGTATGTGATTTATATATATTTCTAAGTAAAAGACAGGTTGTTTTGGAACACACTAGTCTCGAATCTTTCACTGGCGAACCCTTGGAGTGGATTGGACCTTGGTATACACAGGCAAGAATCCAGATATAAATTTAGTCTGCCAGCTGCTATAAATAAAGCAGTTTGGCTAACAGAGTGTATTAATATAATCTCAAGGCTGATTTAAACAGAGAGTGTATTTGATGGAATCCTATCATTTTGACAAGACAGAGCAATGATACTGGGCAAACTAAGCCCTGCATGATAGAAAAAGCTGCTACAATTGGGATATGTCAATGTGGTTCATGACAGCCAAAACCTTGTATTTTTCTAGACAGATGTGAAACGTTTAGAAAGCCTTATCCACTACTGCTTAAACTGTTTCTTACCTTTTCCAGCTTTCTGCTCTAAATGAAAATGAAGCGGAACATTAGCCTTAATTGTGTGTCTCCATGTGCGTGTGCATGCCATGGCTTAGGCTAGGGTTGCCAACATCCAGGTGCATCAAGCAAGGCAGCAAAGGTGACTGTGAAAAATTAACTACAAAAAAAGTCAAATGTTCAACAAGCTTCTGTATCTATCCGTGTAAACAGATTCATATAAACAATCCATTCCATGCATATCAATATTATGCCCATCATTTCAGAAAACATTCCAGAACCACACAAAATAGGTGTGCTCAGATCATTAACATCCATCGTACCATTATGCGTCAGTAACGATCTTACGAGAGACAGTTTATAATAAGGCTTAGCAAGCATCATAACGCATTGGCACTGTGCATTTTATTGGATTAGTCATTTAGATCTGAGACCACCTATTTTGTGCAGTTCTGGAACATTTCCCAAAATCATGGACATGATATTGATATGTATGGACTGAATCGTTTATACGGATCTGTTTACATGAATAGATACTGATGTTTTTTTAGTGTTTAACTTTTTTCCCCATAGTTAATTTTTCACAGTTGCCCTTGCTGCCTTGCTTGGTCTTCCTTCCGTGGTTCTCTTTTGGTTGTAACCTCCAGGTGCAGCCTGAAGATGTCCCAGCACTACAACAGATTTCCAGATGACAAAGGGGGGGGGGAAGCTTCACATGGTGAACTCTATGGGCAATTCTGCATCTGGCATTTGCTCCACATTTTCTCAAGTGGGAGGAAAAATGTACAGCTCAAACCCACATTCAAATACCCAGGGGCAATGCCGTACTGACTGCAAAGTCACCCCTGAACGGCCATAAATCTATGCAGAAAGTACCGTGAAACCCAATGATCAAAGAAAGCAAAAATGGCATGCAGTGTGGAGGCGACCATAAAATCCGATGATCGAAGGAAGTGAAAGCAGCATGCAATGCAGAGGCGGATTTCTGTTCCAATGTGGGTTTCATTTAAAAAAAAAAAACGGAGGGAAAAGCTAATGCAGGATCTCCCTATGACGAGCTTCCAGTCTATGGATTGCCGATGGTGGTCACTCTCCCCAGAGCTTGGGGAGGTGATTAGCACAGAAAGCCAAAGTAAGGGCAGAAGGACTCTGATAAATGGCTCTTTGAGATAAAGAAGATGCTCAGAAAGTTCTCTCATAATAACTAATTTACTAATATAGAACAATGTGAAAAAAGAGGACTCTACAAGTATATTGTTTTACTAACTCTTTTAATACTAATATTAAGTTTAACGTAAAGGGGGTCTCCCACTCTTGGGTTTTTAGTTAGTGTGGGTATCTTTCCTTTATCCATAGTTGTAGTTCCCCCTCCTATATTTTTCTTTGTAGTTTGTAGTCTTATTGAAAAAATAAAAATACACCTCTGGGGGTTTCAAAAACAAAAACAGAATCTCCCTATGACATTATACCCTTCTGTGGTCTCCATCCTCTCTGAACCCTCGAATCCTCATACAGGCTCCACCCCCAAATCCTCAGGAATTTCCCAGCCTACACCTAGCAACCCTAGTTAGACCACAAGCTTTGAAGTGAGAAAATTTTGGAATTTTCCAGTTAAAAGAATCTCAGGTAGCAGCACTGGATACAGCCCTTCGGGGACTGGGGGCAAAACGCAGCAATTGTTAGGATCCATTATGAAAGAGTCCAGTTACTATCTTACCTTGCTGTCTTTAGCAGAGTTAACACCCTTTAAAGTCCACTCTTGGTTGTATCTGCTAAACCTTACCTCCATGCTAGAAGACTAGATGTGGGATCCAGATAGGCATATTTATGAGCCAAGTTTGTCAAAATATGAGCGCATATATTTTAAGAGATTTGCATTTTGAGATTTTGCATTGGTAGACATATATTTAAAGGAATTTGCACTGGTAGAGGGATCATATAAATCTCTCCCATATAAATCAATGGCTTCCTTCTTGCTAAAATATGCAGCTTTTGTTGCAAGAGTCTTTATCAGTCTTCTCGACCATCCATGGTAATCAGCAGCGTCCTCCTGGAATCCTAAAAGAGCAAAACTCTCTAGTCATTATAGTGAAACGTGCACTTTCGACCATGTCAGATAATCGCAAAATTCCAATGTCACCTTCTTCTCATGTCTACAAGACAAGAGACTGTCAGAGACTTAAGTTCACCCCTCAGCAGGTTTTGAGACAGAGTGAGAACTTTGCCAGTCAGAATATATGATGCTTGGTTAGGTGGACCAATGACAGCTTTATATGTTCAAGACCTGATGGTGGTATTCGGAAAAAGGTCACGTGCTTGGGGTACAAAATAGCAACCTTACTATGTGGGAGTGGGAAATGACAGATATTCAAGGCCTTGAACTATATTTTGAACTACAAAGTATAAGAGGTTGCTTAAGTTCTGCCAATCCAGAACAAAGAGAAATGCCAGATTTTTGACTGTAGCTAGAGCTAGTGTGCTATAATGGATAGTGTGTAGTCCTGGGATCTAGGAGACACAGGTTCAAATCCCTGCTGTGCCATGGAAGCTCGCTGGGTGACCACGGGCCAGTCACTATCAGCCTAACCTACCTCATTTGATTTGTTGCTGTGAGGATGATGAAGAAGAGATTTATACCCTGCCTTTCTCTACCCAAAGGAGTCTCAGAGTGGCTTACAATCCCTTTCCTTTCCCCTCCCCACAACAGACACCCTGTGAGGTAGGTGGGGCTGAGAGAGCTCTTTCAAGGACTGCTTGTGAGAGAACAGCTCTGAAACAACTTACGATGAACCCAAGGTCCAACCAGCAGCTGCATGTGAAGGATTGGGGGAATCAAACCCTGTTCTCCCGGATTAGAATCCGTGCTCCTAACCACTACACCAAACTGGATAAATGTCATGAGGCTTTCCATTGGGAAGAACAATGGGTATGAATAAGCAAGTATTTCTCATGAACTTGGTCGTTCCCTTAAAAATAGACTAGCGATAAACCAGTGGTGGCGAACCTATGGCACGGGTGCCAGAGGTGGCACTCAGAGCCCTCTCTGTGGGCACGCGTGCCATCGCCCCAGCCAGGCCCAGACCATCATCCAAGTGTCGAATTCTCTGCCAAATAATTTTAAGTAAATGAAGGCATTTGGGATTGCTTTCCTTACTTTGTTTGGATCATCTTAAGTTAATGTATGAGTTGTTTTTTCTAAAGTAAAACCTCAGTATTCAGGTTAAATTGCCGTGTTGGCACTTTGCAATGAATAAGTGGGTTTTGGGTCACAGTTTGGGCACTCGGTCTCTAAAAGGTTTGCTATCACTGCGATAAACCATCACTAAGGGGGGGGGGATACTTGAACGGAAGAATAGACAATATTAAATTAAGCCAGTGTGGCATATATTCTTTGCCAGTAGTTCTATTTAAGTTTGGAAGCAACAATCCGCTCTGAACTGGTCGAGGGTGGTTGGAATGGGCAGAAGAAGCTGGTATCATTGCCCATGTTCAGGGAAGCCAAAAAGGGTTCACTGAGCGCAGTTGTTTGTCAGAGAAGGAACAGGCTGGAGGGGTCGAGAGATACAAGCAGCAGTAAATGATGCCCTCTGTCTAGAGATGCTTCTAAATGGGAGGTGCCTGCAGCTTGGTATGTTTGAATCATACCACCAGGAACTGTGTGCGTTAGAAGTCTGCCAAAAGGCAGTGCAAAAATAAGTCCACATGGATCCAACTCTAGGTGGGGAGCACTAGATTATGTTTTCACTTGAGGCTCTTCTCTGCTCCTTATTCTTCCTTGTTATTTTCTGCTCTGTCAACTGTAGACAATAGGTAGTCCAGTTATTTAAACATTTCCCCCCCTGTCTCTTCCTGACAATTAAATAAATATAAGAGCTAGCTGTGGAGCTGGCGTTCTGCAAAGCCTTGCAGCACTTTTTCCCCCCACCAGAAAACAAAGTAGCTGCAAAGTCATTCATCTCCCCTTGTTCTTTCTGTTCCAGTAAATTAATCAACAAAATCACTTGTCAATTAACTGGCTCTCCGTAGAAATGGGAGGGGGAGGAAGCAGTCCAATTGGGTGTCCTGCCCCCACTTTCACCGCAGGGTGGTTGCAACAGAACCCTTGCTCTGTAATGGGAGATGATGACTTAATGCTCCAAGGTCAGTTGGGTTCTCAGTGCAGAAAAGGGGTCACCAAGGTTTCAGTTTCAGGAAAGTGATCTGTGCGGGAGTCTGCTTGTGCTTGAATAAAGGGTATTGAGTGCAACTGGTCCTTTGGAATCCAGTCTGGCGTAGTGGTTAGGAGCACGGACTCCAATCTGGGAGAACCGGGTTTGGTTCCCCACTCCTCCACATGCAGCTGCTGGTGTGACCTTGAGTCAGTCACACTTCCTTCAAAGCTGTTTTCTCACAAGCAGTCCTCAAAAGAGCTCTCTCAGCCCCACCCACCTCACAGTGTGTCTGTTGCAGGGAGGGGAAAGGAGATTGGAAGCCACTCTGAGACTCCTTCAGGTAGTGAAGGGACGGGTATAAATCCAGTCTTTTCTTTTGATCACACTTTTCAAAAAAGTGACATGTCCTACCAGTGAAGAACCATTTGGAATCCCACAAACCCACCCACGCAAGGAAACGGTGTGGCTTGAATCCCTATTAAGATTTTTTTTAAAATATATAATAGGCTCATTGATAGAATATACATTCTGAAACCCTCTTTACAATCAATATCTACATGCATACAAGTTGAAACCCAGACAAAATAAACGGTAGCTATGGAGATATTTGATGTTAACACAAATGTCCATTTGGGAAGTTAAAGGGCTTGACTCACTGGAGAACACATGCAAAACGCATGAGCATGCCTTTCTTGAAGCTCTCTGTGCATCGATAAGCTGCACCGACTGTAAAGAATTGTGTTTTCCTGAATTACAGCCACTGCTTACAAAGAGGTTGTTTCCAAGCAGTCGCTGTAATTCAGCAAAATAGAATTCTGTGGGTGAATGGAATGGCTGTTGTGGAGAAATAAGTGATCCCCCCCCCCCATACACAGGAGCATGTATTGCGTTGGCACAGATAAGTTTCTGGGTTTAATAGGCACAGTCAATAGGAGTGTGGTCCTGCACCACAAGTAGGGATGGGCATGAACCAGCTGACAAACAAAAGTTCATCATGAATGTTGACCTGTTCAGGGTTCGCGAACCTAAATTCATGAATTGGAGAATTGGGATGAACTACCACAAATTTGGGGGCTTTCTGCTCTTTGGGAGAAACAGCTGAGTGGCTGGGAGCTCCCCAGCACTCAGCTGTTGGGTTTAAATGGCCCTGGGAATTTAAACCCTGCTTTCATTTCCCCACAGCTTTTGGCAGGGAGTAGAAAGCAGGATTTAAATGGCTCCAAGCCATTTAAACCACCGCTGCTTTGTGCTACCGGTAGCTTTCTGTGGGAAGCAGAAAACAAGGGCGGTGGTCTCTTTCAATGGGATTTGCAGGGCCACAAACTGAATGAACCTCCTGGCTCAGTTGGGTTCAGGGTTCAGGGTTCAGTCTGTGGGCCACCGTGGACCCCAAACTGAATTGCCTTTTTCTGGTCTGTGCTCATCCCTAACCACAAGACAGCTATTTTGTGTGTGTGTGTTCTCAACAAGATGTCAGGCCTACTGTACCCTGCCCTAACCTGGATGGCCCAAGCTAGCCCAATTGCAACAGCTCTCAGAAGCTAAGCAGAGTTAGCCCTGGTTAGTACTTGGATGGGGGAATCGCCAAAGAAGTTTAGGGTTGGTATGCAGAAGCAGGCAATGGCAAACCACCTCTGTTTATCTTTTATTTATTTTTTTATATCTATTCTTTGGATTTGTATCCTGCCCTCCACAAAGGCTCAGGGCGGCTAACAGGGGCATAAATGCCTAATAAAAACAATAAGAACAATATAAAAATACAATACACTATACAACATAATACAATTAATAAAATATCGGTGCTCCACTACTCACTCCAATTCCTAAAATCAAGATGGGGTTCTAGAGATGTTATAATAATACATCGACCGCAGGGGTCATTTGGGGGGGGGACGCCATCCCCCCGGGTGAGGTGCGGGAGGGCGGGGCCTGGAGCTCCCTGCTGGTGCCCGCTGGAGGTCGCCGTCGGCTGTGGGGAGGACACACTTCCGGTGATGTCAGGGGGTGTGGCATATGCTAATGAGTTATGCTAATGAGTCCCCCTAGCTCTTTTTCTACGAAATGACCCCTGATCGACCGTATATGTCCCCAAAATCCTATCATCCCCAGGTACGTCTCACATCCCCGATGGTACCCACACCAGCGGTGGTAAGGGTGCGGTGATGAAAAAAACATTGGTGGAATAATGGTGGCGGCGTCTCCTACTCGAAAGCCTGGCTTAAGAGCTCCGTTTTACAGGCCCTGCAGAACTGTCCAAAGTCCCGCAGGGCCCGGATCACTTCTGGGAGCTCATTCCACCAGGTAGGAGCCGCCACCAAAAACGCCCTGGCCCTGGTCACAGCGAGTTTGATGTTCCTGGGGCCTGGAATATCCAGGAGATTTTGGGTCCCCAAGGGCACTATGGAGTCTGTGGCTTTGTACCTGTCTGAGGTCCCATGCCTCCTGAAACCTCACCCTCTCCAAGCTCCATCCCTCACATCTCCAGGAATTTCCCACCTGGAGTTGGCATCCCTATCTCCTTCCCAGCCAATCATCAACCTACCTTTATTTCCCCCTCACTCTTCAGCTTTCCACCCACCACACACCTGCAGCCTCTCCCGTGCTCTGAAGCCCTGACTGCTATGTCACATTGGCTGTCATACGGGGGCCACCTCAGCAGTATATAAGGATACAGAGCCCACTGTTTTCTCCAGGGGAACTGATCTCTGGCATCTGGAAAGTAGTTGTAATTCTGAGTGATCTCCAGCCCTCACCTGGTGATTGGACTGTTTAGAATGTTAGAGGCAAAAGCCTATCAAGTTACATATGCAAACGACCTCTGTAACTGAATTGCCACCGCCCTCTCAATCAATTTGCCCAAATAGGGCAAATTGGACACCGGCTGATAGTTTGCCAATTCAGCTGGGTCCAGAGTTGGTTTTTTTCAGGTGAGGGCGGACCATCGCTTCCTTGAATGCCTTGGGGAACTGCCCCTCCATGAGGGACTTGTTAACAATCTACCTCAAGGCACCTCGAAACCCCTCGTGACCCACTTTAATGAGCCAGGAGGGGCACCGATCAAGGCCGCACATGGTTGGACACACATGTCGACTTCCTCCAGGCTGAGCTGGTTGAAACACTATAAACCTGGACTCAAAGATGCGCAAGGGGCCTCGAGTTAGCTAACTGTTTCAACTGTGGCGGGGAGGTCGCAGCGGAGCGTCAAGACTTTATCCGCAAAATAGCTCGCGAAAGCCTCACAGCCAATGTCCAATTCCCTACTATTTTGTCTGCCCTGTGGCAGAGCCGTCAAAGACCGAATTGTTCTAAATAATTGGGCTGGGCGTGAGCTTGCGGACGCAACCCTGGCTGCGTAGAAATCTCTCTTCGCAGCCTTGACTGCCACCTCATAGGATCTCATAAACGTCCTATAGGATGCTCTTGTAGCCTCGTTGCGGGCTTGGTGCCACCGTCTCTCTAACCATCTTAGCTCTCGCTTCATCAGCCACAGCCCCTGGGTATACCAGGGGGCCAGCCTACAGCAAGGGTGCAGAGGGCACCGGGGAGTGATGGCCGTGGAAAGTCGACTACACCAGTCATCCACGAGCTCATCCAATGAACCGCCAGGGGGCATCGGATCCCACAGAGCCAGTTGAAGCTACACTGGGTCCATTTGGCGCGCAAGTGAGCTAAAATCCGCCCACTGCCTATACAGGGTCAGGGTGGGATATTCACCAGGGCTTTTAGGGCATAGTGGTCTGACCATGGCAAAGCTTTTGCAGTGATCCAGTCCACTGTAATCCCTATCACAAAGATTACATTGAGCATGTGCACAGCCTGATGTGTAGGGGCCGATACACATTGGGAGAGTCCCAGAGATGCCATGGACGTCACTAGGTCCGTAGCCCGGCTAGAGGTCACGTCATTGGCATGGATGTTGAAGTCACCCAAGACTAATAGCCTAGGGTGCTCCAACGCCCAGCCTGATATGGCCTCCAGCAGACTACTGGCCAGCGTGTTAGGCGGACGGTACACCAGCCAGATTGCCAAACTCTCCTCAGCCTCCAGCACCAGACCAACACATTCTAGGCCCGCAATCTCCAATGGGGGGAGGGCCCTGAAGGAGTAAGCCTCCCACACAAATATCGCCACTCCTCCCCCCGCCCACTAGTCTGTGATTGGTGTAGGACCGAAAACCCCGGTGGGCCGAGCTGGGTGAGAGCTACTGTCTCCCCTTCCCGCACCCAGGTCTTGGTCATGCACGCCAGGTCAGCCTGATGTTCTATGACAAAGTCCTGAAGGACTGTTTTGTTGTTAATAGACCTGGCGTTGCACAACACCAATGATGGAGGGGGGTTACTAATCCTAGCCCCACTGCCAACATCCTTTGGGATGGGTCACAGGCTAGAAGGACACTGAGCCCTTTTGTTTCTCAGCGCCCTTCCTTTGTCACTCCGCCTGGACCCACCGCAATTCTTTCCCCTCCCAAAGATCTCACTTTTCTGAGATTTGTCTCCTCCCATTAGTAAACATACCGTCCTCTGAACGAGTCCTTGAAAAGTTTTATTACAGTCAGTTGAAAAGGTGACATTTTGTTTTTCTTCAAGAAAAGTTTTAGGCACAACTCTCTCTCGCTCTCTCTTTTTTCACCTTTATTTTTCTTCCAGTGAAAGAAGGCTGCTGAGTACAGAGTTCTGGTGGGCAAACACTATAACTTTCTTTAAACACATTGGTGCCCCAAGTCGAGCCAGGCAAACAGATGGGGGGGGGGGGAGAGAGAGAGAGCAGTATAAGCTCCACTGAGGGAAAAGAAAGAGTTTGTGCTCCTTTTCATTTTCTTTGTCCAAAAATGGCTCCCTGGGGAAGATCCTGTCATTGAGTTTTATAGGCCAGGTGGTTTTTAACTGAAGGGAAGCATATAGATGTTTTAAGAAATGCCTTTTTCCCCATATTATGTGAGTCCCTGCACTGGGGAAATCAACAGGGGTCCCAAATACCAACTTTACAAGTGCTTTAATTGGCTTCAATATAACAGGATCTTTAAGCACTTCCAAGACGTTTCCTAACTTCTTTTCCACCCTAGATCTTGATGATTGTTTGGTAAGGGAAAAAAAAAAATGAAGAGTTTTTAAATGCATTATATTATTTTATGACTTTATTATTACGTAACAGATTTAATTATAATATTTGTTATTTGTCCTACATCTAAGGGTAACAAATCATACAATTGCTGCAATAAGTTCAAAAATTACAGAACAATGACTATCAAATGTAGGCTTATTCTGATGTATTATTTCAAATTTCTTCTTTTATTCCATAGGTCAAATGATGAACATCTCGAGTTTCCAGAGTTCGTTTCGAGTTCTTTATCAAAAGTCCTATTTGAAACAAACATATTCATAATAGGAAACAGGAACCCCAACCTAGGTCAATACAATAATAATAAATAGTGAATTCATACATACTGTGTTGTGGTGGTATTTTTCAAACAATCCAATAGTAGGAATCTCAATTTCTATAAGTAGTAAACAAACATTTGTGATTAACAACAAATATTACATTAAAATGGGTCCAAAGGCTCCATATTTAGCAATTCTCATATCTTACCCAAATGGCTATGAAATAGCTCCCATGTTAGCCAGAAGTTTCTCAACAATGGACAGTGTCTTAGCAAATGGTGGTGAACAGGTGTATTATATGTAAATGCAAGATCACATGTCATCAAGCTCCTAGAAGCCAACTTATCAGGTACTGAATATTTTAACAAACTTTGTAAAAGCCAAGCAAACAGTTTGTACATCTACAAACAGAGAAACTCTAAACATCTCAAGTTAACAATCATTATCTATATTAAAGCAACAGAATCACAAGTCCTCAAGTTGTTGGAGGCCAACTTATCAGGTACAGGAATTTTGATAATGTTTCTGAAAGCAGAGCCAAGCAAACAGTTTGTACATCTATAAACAGAGAATCTCTAAACATCTCAAGTTAACAATCATTATCTATATCAAAGCAACAAAATCACAAGTCCTCAAGTTGTTGAAGGCCAACTTATCAGGTACAAGAAATTTGATAATGTTTCTGAAAGCAGAGCATGCTATGCATTTAGTATATATATATATACACAACCAGAGAATCTTGAACATGTCCCCAAGCTGTTGGTGGCCAACTTATCAGGTACAATTTTTTTTGACAATGTCTGTAAAAGCAGAGCATGCTATGCTGTTAGTGTATATACAATCAAAGAATCTAAACCCTAAAGAATACATATCCTGAAATCCAAAAAATAGTGAAGGACGAGATGGTAACTGCAAACTAACACAGATCCCCCATGTTATCAAAGAATTAAACATACATCACCCTTACCCACATTTTACCCTCAAATATCCCTGTATCGCAGGCTAAGCTGAGAGATGCGGATTGCCCCAAGGTCACCTTGTAAGCTTTGTGGCACCCTGGCAATAAACATATGAAGCTGCCTTATCCTGAGATGGATCAATGGTCTATCAAGGTCAGTATTGTCTACTCTGACTGGCAGCAGTTCTTCAAGGTTTCAGTTAGAGGTTTTTCACATCAGTTGTTACCCGATCCTTTTAACTGGAGATGCTGGAGATTGAACCTGGGACCTCATGCATACAAAACACATACGCTACCACCAAGTAATGGTCCCACCCCTGCAATGGAGGGTTGTGACATGGGGAAGTGACTTTTCCATGTGTGAACTGAACCTCTATGGGTGCGTTCAGATGCGCCGTTTCAGCCGGCATAAACTGTACTGGTTGGAACCGGTGCAGTTTATGCCGTCTGAAACGTGATCACACTTACCTCCTGTCTGCGGAGCCCATCGTTGTATGCCCATCCACACACAGTTTTACTCAGTTTGTGCATGCGCATTGGCAGCCATCCACAGAATGGCGATCTTTGCGCATGTGCAAAAAACCCGTCTTACATTTAAACTTTAAAGGTAAGGACTTACCTTTAAAGTTTAAAGAGCAAAGTTGCCTCTCTGAGGTCCCGGACACCTTCGAAATGCTAAACTAAGGCCCTTTCTTTTTAAAAAAAACAACAAACGCCAGGGTGAAGCTTTGCCCAAGCGCATATCACCAACCTTTTAAAAAAATGGTGGGTGAAAATTGGAAGCCTCAGGCTTCCGAACGGAAGTTGTTTCTCAACGGTGGAGAGCGATCAGACGGTGGGTACAGCGATTACAACCGTTGTACTCAGGATACCACCACTTGGGGACCTAGTGGCAGAGTACAATGGTTTAAAGGGCTTTGCAACGGTTAGGGACGGAAGGCAGATGTTCTATGTGTGAACGCCGGTAAGTACACTGATTGCAACCGGCACCTATACCATTGCAAACGCTGCGTCTGAACGCACCCAGAGTGTTTTCTGCCATGGAAAGTGAGATTTGCTACTGGTTGAGTGAAATAAACTCTTTGTTTTGATGCGCCCATTTCACAGGTTTGTAACTAGCACAATTTCACTATTGGAACAAAGTTCGAGTCCAGCATACCTTTAAGAGCAACAAAGTTTCATTCAAGGTATAAGCTTTCATGTGTGGGTGCATGTGAAAGTGTTTGTCCAGCCGCTGCTTGAAGACTGCCAGGGAGGGGGAGCTCACCACCTCCCTAGGCGGCAGATTCCACTGTTGCACAATTTTGACTGTCAAAAGGTTTTTCCTAATATCCAACCGGTACCTTCCTGCCCTTAATTTAAACCCATTCTTGCAAGGCCTATCTTCTGTTGCCAACAGGAACAGCTCCCTGCCCTCCTATAAGGGAAAACCCTACAAATACTTCAAGAGAGCAATCATGTCCCCCCCCCCTCAACCTCCTCTTCTCCAGACTGGACATTCCCATGTCCCTCAGATCTTCTGCAAGTGCAGCCCACCGTAAAGCATTATCTGATGTGAAGCCTCTCCAACACTGGGATGTACTAGGCTTTTTTCGTGTGTGGGTGTTCATTACAATGTACTTTGGGTGGGGGTGTTTTCAAAGAACTCAGAGAGGCATCACAACCTGTTTGCTGCTTACAGGGCACCCCGAAATCTTTACCAATCTCAGTCCATTTACATGGGACATTAGATTTTACATAGTGGCTGCAGCAGATAACTTGTGAGAGCAGAGACTGCCATTGTGAAGGCTGCTCCACTGCTTTCCATGTGCCCAATGGGATCTATGCACACAGACCAGGCTCTGGTTGTTCAACCTGCAGTGTTGCAAAATTGGATCCCACCTATGCAGACCTCTATGCGTATGGGATGTTCAGTGGGTAAACATCTGTCATGCTAGAAGGGTGGGGTCAATCAATGCATGCATGATTACAATGTCTACATATGACTTTAAGAAGACACTGGGGCAAAAATTCTGCAGTCCTGACAGCTTTGATTTCTGTACTTTGGGGCAGCAGCATAACTGCAAGGAGGGTCCCGCTCTGACTCATGATCATTATCTTCATTTAGCATCTGTAATTTATTTATTTATTTTATTTCATTTATACCCTGCCCTCCCCGCATGCGGGGTCAGGGCGGCTTACATAGGCACAATGGGCAATAGTGGTAAAACAGGCCAAAACAGTTAACTCTGAAATTCACATCAAACAGGATACATGAGAGACTATAAATACACACTCTCCATTGCATATCAGGAAGAGATCAGAAAGAGGTGACGCCATGGGCCACGATGTTCCAGATGACCAATCGGCCCAACCCGGCGATACTGCTCTGCAGTCGCACGGTGATGGTAGTGGTGGCGGCGGCTCCTACTCAAAACCCTGGTGGAAGAGCTCCATCTTGCAGGCCCTGCAGAACTGTAAGAGGTCCCGCAGGGCCCTGATCTCTTCCAGGAGCTCATTCCACCAGGTAGGAACCGCCACCGAGAAGGACCTGGCCCTCGTGGCAGCAAGCCTGGCCTCTTTAGGGCCCGGGGTCACCAGGTGGTGTTGCGGCCCCGACCGAAGTGCTCTTTGGGGCCTGTGTGGGGAAAGGCGGTCCCTCAGGTATGCCGGACCCTTGCCATGTAGGGCTTTAAAGGTAAGTACCAGCAATTTGAAGCGAATCCGGTACGCTATAGGCAGCCAGTGCAGCGCTTTCAGCACAGGTTGGATGTGTTCCCATTTAGGGGCACCCACCAACAACCTGGCTGCCGCATTCTGCACCAGCTGCAGCCTCCGGATTTTTGACAAAGGCAGCCCCATGTAGAGAGTGTTACAGTAGTCTAGCCTTGAGGTAACAGTCACATAGATCACTTTGGCCAGATCGTCACGGCTAAGGAAGGGGACCAATGCATATTTCATGGTCATTTTCAGTGATGGAATGTGGTCCATAGACTGTATGCCCTGGGATTAAGCTAAACTCGAATTGCCCCCCAAACCAGAATAAAGAGGCGGACACAAATTGTTGGATTAACTATAGGGCCACTTTATTAACAATCAACTTAAACTGGGACTAACGGCAAGGGCAATACAGTTTTGCGGTATGGTCAAGGCCAGGGGTCGAACATCCCCTCCCTTGCCATGCAAAATAGGGTGAGCCACCCTGTCCTGAGCTAGAGCCATCTGCTGTGGCTCCCGCCCAGTCAGCTAGCTGTTGTAGGACAGCCACATAGGCTTATCTCCCAGGTCGCAGGGCCCAAAGGGAGGACCCAATGAGGGCTGTCCTAAAGGCAGTCTTTTTTCCCCGCCCCGTGTCACCAGGCACAAAGACTGTACTCACTCGACCCCTTCACCCCCAAAGAAGGGGTGTCAGCTGGTGCTCACCAGACCGCAACCTGTCTCAGCATAAAACCCTGCCCAACTATAAGTGACTAGGCCTAACACAGCTCCACCCTTACAACAACCTTGTACCACTGCTGCAGTACAGGATAGGCAAAAACACCCCCTCCCGGATTCCAATCAGGAAGCGGCGAAAAATTCCTACCAGGCCCCCAAAACCGGGCAACCAGCCAAAGCCTGTAGTACTAACAGGGTGGGAGGGTGGGCCGAAATTCGCCGTGTAACTGCAGCCAAGGAGGGCGGGGGCCGACTTATAAGCTCATCGGGCCCCCCGCAGGGACCCATATGCAGCACGTTTGCTGCAAAAATCAACGTCCTGCCTCTCGAGCTGGGTGGAAATGGTGCCTTGTCAGCCCTACGGCCGCAAAGGCCGGGGGCTGTTCGAAACAATATATGCAGGGAATCTGAACACACAAAGCTGTTTTCTGCTGAGCCAGTCAGGGTCAGGGTTGGTCTTGTCTACCAAGACTGACAGCAACTCACCAAGATCCCAGGGAGATGTCTTTCACGTCACCTGCTCCCTGCCTCTTTTAGCTGAGATACCGAGGATTGAAACTGGATCCTTCATCATGTAACGTCAATGCTCTACCTCCCAGGTCACAGACATTTAGGTGTCCCTCAGATCCATATCAGATTGAATCCCAGGCTGATTCTGCATTGGCTTTTCCCTCTATTGTTTTACAAAACCCACATTGGAACTGAGATTACCCTCTGTGCTTCATGCCGCTTTCACTTCCTTCAATCATCGGATTTTATGGTACCCTCCACACTCCATGCCGCTTTCGCTTTCTTTGATAATCGGATCTTATGGTACCTCCTGCATAGATTTATGGCCATTCAGGGTTGACTTTGCAGTCAGTATGGCATTGCCCTGAAGTATTTTAATGTGGTTTTGAATTGCACATTTCCCTCCCAACTGAGAAAATGTGGAGTGAATGTTAGATGCAGAATCACACCCCCCCCCACACACACACACAGTCTTTCCAAGGTTTAACCTCAGTTCACATAGATCCCTGCTCAGTGCTCCTGGAGTTATCGCTCACACGAAAGAGATGATGAGGCTTCAGGGCTTAGCTTGACCAGGTCCGAGGCCCACTTTTGTTTGGCTGTTTGATATATGCAGGACCTAGGAACCAGTTTTGGTATCCAGTTAGGATTTCAGCATATGGTGGGAGTGTCCACCAATCACTGGCACTCCTTTTGATATCATATTAAGAGATCTTTCCATAGGGCTGGCGTTTTGGTCTTCGTGACCTACTGATTTCATAACACTGTGTCTTTTTATGATTTTTTATTTTATGTTATACTGATCTGACAGCATGGCCGCTGTGATATCAGTGGAGCAGATTCAGTTTCTTAAAATGTAATTGGACCAAACGATGTGAACCTGACTCACAGGAATAGTCCCACTAGCAATAGCAATTTAGCTTATGTTCTCATTTGGAGAGAAGCACAATGTGATATTAGAACGCCCCTTGAGTTTACAGTGTGAGTACTTGAATAAGAAAAGACATATACATTAACCTTTCTAATACTATTGGAACAAGCGCTGGAGCCGACAGTTAAGATCAAACCTGTGCTGTTACATATTCCATAGGGCGACATCCATGCCATAATGGTTAACTGCTGCATTCTAATTATTTTCGAGCAAATACAGATAAATTCCTAGTGTTTTTAATAATTTGTGGTGGGGATTGTACACCTGAACTGAACTCATTTGGAGAGCAGGGAAAGAAGTCTAAGGTAAAGGTGGTTCACCTTCAATCAGAGTATAAATAATTTGTAATATTGAAGACAATATAAAATATTTTCCAGAAGCATGGTAAGCGAGCTGTCCTTCGCAGAAGCAATTACATATATTGGAGATAGTAATATTGCCAATATGAACCTTCCAGTTTAGGTCCTGAGAGTATAAGTAAAATTGCCTTATCAGGGCTAATGTAACATCAATATGTATCAGTCGGGCCAATGAAAGATGGTGGACGATTGGGCCCAAGGGGACAGAGGGGGTGGGACCAGAGTTGGGAGGGGGGTAAAAAAAGGTGTCCCTGGGCAGGCCAGGGAGGAAAACGAAGGGAGCACCGAGGCTGATAGAAGTACTGAGTGCTCTGTGGTGGAAAAAAAACAGAAAAGATCAACATACAGTGAATTGCTGCAGTAGTTCATACAGTTGAATAAATAAAGATAATACTGCTGTTAAGCTTCCATGCTGTTTTAATTCTTGTTTTTTCAACAGGTAGACGGACAAGCAAGGAAACAATTGTTAGCAAAAGAGCTGTGGGAAGCCATTCTGAGTTTACGAATACCTTTTTGGTGGATTGGACTGTAAAAAAGAATACTGGGAAATTGAGATCAGTTTGATAAAGATATGCCTCGAAACAAACGGTAAAACTCGAGAAGTTCGTCCGTTCATCTGGTCATCTTGACGGCACTTCAGTGTCTCGATGATGTCTACCTGTTGAAAAAACAAGAATTAAAACAGCATGGAAGCTTAACAGCAGTATTATCTTTATTTATTCAACTGTATGAACTACTGCAGCAATTCACTGTATGTTGATCTTAAAAAACAGAAAAGGACCTGTGCTGTTGTAACCCTCATCCTCACTCCCCCATTTTGGACAGCGAGGCTACATTGCACTCACAGACTTCTTCCTGACCTGGTTAGTGTTTTAAGACATCGCGTTTCTGGATTTTTTTTTTTTAATATCTGTTAGTTTATTGTGAACCACTTTGAGTAACAAAGAAAAGCAGTGTAGAGATATAGTAAAAACAACTCCTGTATGGGGTTCATATCTGGGGTTGGGATGATAACATATCTAGCCTGGAGATAACACAAAACTCCTTTCTGAGGAGAATCTTGAACCTGCCTCAAAGCGCTCCAGCTGAACTGCTGCAAGCTGAATCTGGATTGCCTTCCATTCGGGTCCATGCCCACATTGCCTTAATTCATTACTGGAGAAAGCTGAAGAAGATTCCTTCTAGTCATCTTTCTAAGAAGTGCTTTATCCAGCTCCAGAAAGCCACCTCTTGGGTTGCCTGCTATCTATAACAAGCTTTTCTGCCATTACTTAAGAGGAGGAGAAGGAAAAGGAGGAGGAGGAGGAGAAGAGGAGAGATTGGATTTATGCCCTGCCCTTCTCAGGTTGGTTTACAATCCCTTTCCCTCCCCACAACAGACACCCTGTGAGGTAGGTGGGGCTGAGAGAGCTCTACACCAAACTGGAGGAGAAGGGGGAAAAAGAGATTTAATTTATACCCTGCCCTTCACTCGAAGTCTCAGAGCAGTTTATAATCCTCTTCCCTTCCTGCCCCCACAGTAGACACCCTGTGACGTACGTGAGGCTGAAGGAGCTTTCAGAGAACTGCTCTTGAGAGAACAGCTCTATGAGAACTGTGGCTGACCAAAGTTCACCCAGCAGCTGCATGTGGAGGAGTGGAGAATCACACCTGATTCTCCCAGATTAGAGTCGACAGGGCTCTTTTTGTAGCAGGAACTCCTTTGCGTATTAGGCGACACACCCCTAATGTAGCCAATCCTCCAAGAGCTTACAGTAGCCCCTGTAAGACCAAACTGTCTCTCAGGTCAACCTGTTGTCCCCCAGGGCTTCTCTCTGGGTTGGTTCAAAACTCAGGATCTGATATTCAATATAGATGCTGCCTTAGATAGGGGAACTATTATCATTTCTAGATTTCCCCCATGGTTTAAACTGCTCAAATGGAATCAAACCAGAGATCCCTGTGTGTCCAGCCTTTACATCCCTCAGAGTTCAAATAATGACAACTGCCATGCTAGTTGGACGTTATCAGCATACACCAATATGTATCTGCGGAGCCCTGGAATATTATGTCAGTTCCCAGGACCAGGTTCCTTGCAGCCATTTTAGCCAGGCTAGCCTTCCATTCAGTGGCAGAAAATATCTGATGATGATCATTATGTCACCTATATGATGTCACTGTATGTATTGGCTGCCAAAAAGATTCATGCAAAACCTTCACCCTTGTGTTCAACATGCTGTCTTCTCCGCTATGTCCCGGTCCTGACCATTTTAACATTGTTTTTAACCCTGTTGTGTTTTTACTGTAATATTTATTACTGTTTGGGCAGCTGTTATTATATTGTTATGGCCTTTGGCCTCATGCAATAAAAATAAAAATGTTACCTAGTGAAAACACTAGGAGTGCTTCTCTATAATGTGTGAACAAGAAATGAAAGAACACTTTTACTGCTGATATTACGGGGAGGGGAATTTCTCCCCCCCCCAAACTTCACTTTTTTATATCTAGCCATTAATCCCCCTTTGGAAATACATTGCCTGCCTCTGAGCATCTACAGAGTGAAAGTTCAAAATTGTGTGGAGCTTCCCTTCCCACATCTCATCTCTTTGTACCTCTCTTTGATCAAAATGGAACTGATTTGAAACAGAATCCAAATTTCTAAGAGGAGGAGAAGAAACACATTGTTGGATTTCAGAGAGAAACTAGATAAAGAAGAAGAAGATAATGGATTTATACCCCACCCTTCACTTGGAGTCTCAGAGCGGCTTGCAAACTCCTTTCCCTTCCCCTCCCCACAACAGACACCCCATGAGGTAGGTAGGGATGAGAGAGCTCTGACAGAAACTGCTGTTTTTAAAGAACACCTCTGACAGAACTATGGCTTGCCCAAGGTCATCCAGCAGCTGCAAGTGGAGGAGTGAGAATCAAACCCGGTTTGCCTAGATGAGAGTCCGCACACTTAGCCAGTACACCAAATGGTAAGACAATTTCTTCCAGCAACCGTAACAATTACTGTCTTGCTGGAGAAAGTCTATCTAGTCATGAACTCCAAAAACAGCCAATCAGATAGCTTTAGGAGAATAAGAATATGTTAGTGCCCATCTCATGTGGTTTGTCTCTGCACTTCCAGTAATCAGGTGTTGCAGTTTGCCACTACATTTTTACTCAAAGCTACATTCAAAGAGAATTTTCTTGTCCACTCATGAGACAAAATTTGTGGGGAATTTCTACAGAATTCAAAAGAGTTTCAGTCAGCCTAGCAAGATATCTTAGGCAGGGTGGATAGTGATTAACCGTCATGAGATTTGACCTGGTGGGAAACCTTGAAATTGGAGTGGGGTTTGCTCTGTAAATGAAACATCTAGAAAACATTTAGATCAGGTTTAGATAAGACTAGTGAAATTTCTCTGGAGGGTGGGGTACGGCCGAGGTGTATAGTCCTTACTGTTGATATACCACTTCTGCTCACGGAGGTTCTGCTATAACAAATAAGAATTGCTCATTCCATCCTCCCTGAAATTCTATTCATTCTCATACTGTAGTTAACCCCGGGGGTGGCCAAGGTGACCAAAGGGGGGGTAAGGTAGATAAACTCCCCGTTGCTTTCCTTTAACAACAGTTCAATCCGAATCGACAAATTTGACTTAGCAAAGAAAAGAAAAAAACATCAGAGTAAGCACTAGAACAAACTCGTTTTGGTAGATTTATCAGGGGGATATATCAGAAGAATTTAAAGAGGTCACACACTTCATCGCTGCTTTGGGTTGTATACAATATTGACAGAACACTCTCTAAGATGCACAGAACTCGACCATTCCATTAATTTGACATCAAGTAGCAGGACTTCAGAGCACTTCTTCGCATTTTATCAAAGGAATTTCAAGGCCAGATTTTCAAATTATCATTTCCAAACCACGAGTATTCCTGGGTTATAGAAGATCACAAGTTCTTTCGATAAGCGGTGACATTCAACATCTCTTTTGCCGCGCATGGTGCTGATGCAGCTGTTCTGAGAACAAAGGCTTGCAGCAAACGGCACCACGTCCTTGTGAGAGATGCTTATTAAATGGCATTAACATGAACAATTTCCCCGAGACCGTACAGTTGCAGCAGTCTATTGTCACTGAGAAAATTTACATTCGGATAAGATGCAGCCGGCTCCGAGAGGCAAAAGGTGCTGCATAAATGTATAACTCGCTTTGGAACGTAATATTGTAGAATGGATTATTTAGAGATAGAAATATGGATGGAGGTGAACATGAAAAAAAGCAGTACAGAGCTTAGAAAATCGTATCAGAGATAAAATTATTTTTTTAAAAAACCTGGGTTCTATAGTAAGGACACATTTTTCTGCACAGAAAATGTAAAGGTGGTGCAAATGTTTTCTAAAGAGCAGGGACAGGAAGGCTGCCAACCAGTGGCATGCCAGAAGGAACTCCCCATTTCTGAGCATTGGCCACACGCCATCCACACACATGCGATCTCTTTTTCCACTCCGAAGAAATGCATTTCATTTGGAGGTTTGGGCTATATTAAAGCCTCCACATTCAGTTTTAAAAGTTTTTCTCTCTCCCATCTGAAGTCAGGAGAGGAGAAGTCAGCTGCTCTTCAGCCTTGACAAATACCAACCATCAAAGCTTTGGAAATGCTAATAACCTTCCTGGATGGAGGTAATGAAATGGTCAGCTGATACCTTAACTGGTGATCTTACTCTTAGAAGGGACACAGAGACTTGGGGGAGGGGGAGCAGTTAGATTGTATCTTCTTGGAGGTTTCCCGAAAGAAGAATTAAAAGCATTTGACATGGAAGGAGAAGAATCCATTTTGCCAATTTTATATGGGAGGAAGAAAGTCCGACACCTCATCTCTCTCTGATGGCCACCACTGCCACTTGTAGAAGACAAAGGGCTGCCTAGACAATGAAGGTAATGGGAAGCCTTTAGAACCCTGTAACTTCTAAGTTAAAGAGCCTGACTTAGAATAAGATCAACTCGGGCATGTCCAGAGTAAGGGACAGAGGAACTGTGTGTTTAGGTATTTCTTTTGTATGGCTCCATTGTTGTGCAGAGAGTACATAAGTAAACTTTTTTTTTACTTTTAATGAACTCTTTACTATTTTGAATGATGGTAGTTGCTCTCCATACCACATAGACTTCCACTGTTCAAAGTGGGTGCCAGAGGAAGGGAGACAGTCAGTTGGTAAATCAGCATTTCCCTGGGAGTGCACAAGTAAGGCATAAATCATCCTTATATTAAGAACCAATCACCAACTGGATCCAGTTGTTGTTGTTTTAGATCCCTCAAAGGCATCCTTAGAGGAGTTGAGGCTGGGTTACCAGGTTCCTTACATTCAGATGGTGACTCTGGATTCTTAGCTTTGGAAATAAATTGTAAGACAACAGCCATTAAGAATTATTTTGAATTCCAAGCCCCTGGAGTTATGACTATAAATACTCATTTGAATTTTGATTATATATTAAGGCCCCAGTCACACGTAAAGGTTTGGCCCGGGAGAGGGACGGATTGGGGGTGCAGCAAACAGGAGCGAACTCACTGCAACATCTGGGAAGCAGTGCACACCAGTCCCCAATCCGCTCCAACCCCCGAAAAGGCGCAGCAAAAATACACCACCTACTGAGGTGGTTCTTCCAGCGCAGCCACATCAAGGCCAACCGTGGGATCGCCAGCGCGTCCTTCTGCCGGAACATCCCTGGCTCCTGGCTGAACTTCGCATGCTCAGACATGCACAGTTCGGCAGTCTCCCGTTCCCCACTGTCGCTTTCCCCGGCATCTAATCGTGCCGGGGAGGGAATGCGCTGCAGCTCAGGGGATCAATGTGATCCCGCTGCCGTGTGTTTCTTTTGTTGCAGCTTTATAAAGCCACACTTTCACCCATTCCTTTCCCCCTGTGTGGCAGGGACTTAAGTAAATGAAAACATGTTGTTGTTTTTTGCTTTCTTGCTCTGAATGTTTTTTCATAAAATTGGCTCCAGTTGTATACAGAAATGTAGTATAATGGCATACAAAGAAACAGACCAGTTAGGAGCATCAGCAATGAAAGTGGGTGAAACAACAAGTCTCAAAACAACAATATGCTAAAATGAGAAGAAATAAGAAAGGGTATAGTCAAGAAGGCAAATCAGTGGGTTCTAGATCAAATCAAACCTGGACTCTCCCTAGAAGCCAAAATGACTGAATTGAGGGTATTGCATTTTGGTCACATTATGAGAAGAGTCACTGGAAAAGACAATGATCCTAGGAAAAGGTGAAGGCTGCAGGAAGAGAGGAAGACCCAACATGAGATGGATTGATTCAATCAAAGAAGGTTCTGCAATACCTGAGCAAGGCTGTTAACGATAGGATGTCTTGAAGGTCATTCAGAGGAGGAGGGTCTCCATAAATCAGAGGCAACTTGATGGCACTGAACACACACATATTCTTAGATCCCAACCAGCCATCAAGGAAACCGCATCAAATTTCAAAAGGCAAACAAAACTAAACAACAAAGTAACCGTGTAACACCAAGAGTACCCCAAGATAACCAACAGGGCAGTGCAAAACAGGGCTCAGAAGGACATCACTCCATTTAGGATTGCATTGTGAGATTGACAGGCCTGTAAAGTAACAGTCCAAAATCATGTCTGGACATAAACCAGGTGCTAAGATGCACAATGGCTGATTTTTTAAAAAAAACCCCGATTACATAAGAACATAAGAACATAAGAGACGCCAATGCTGGATCAGGCCAAAGGCCCATCCAGTCCAACACTCTGTATCACACAGTGGCCAGAAATACCAGTGCCATCAGGAGGTCCACCAGTGGGGCCAGGACATTAGAAGCCCTCCCACTGTTGACCCCCCCAAGCACCAAGATGACAGAGCATCACTTGCCCCAGAGTCCCTATCTATACCTTGTGGCTAATAGCCGCTGATGGACCTCTGCTCCATATGCTTATCTAATTCCCTTTTGAAGCCATCCATGCTTGTAGCCGCCACCACTTCCTGTGGCAGTGAATTCCATGTGATTGGAGGGTAGGAGGCTCAGTTAAAGTCTGGGCAAATAAAAATATCTTAACCAAGTGCCTAAAGGCAAAAGAGTAGACACCCCTTGAGTTTCAAGGGGGAGGTTCTACAGATGGAGTGCCACTAGTGAAAAAAAGTCCTGTCTATGGTTGACAGAGGCAAGGGAATGCTGAGCAGGGCTTGAGAACAAGATGTTAACTGATGGGCAGGATGATACCGGAGAAGGAAGTACCCTGGTCCTAAGAACGAACCAAGCTGAAGGGGGGTGTCACCCGTCACCAGAAGTTTCATATATTTTTGACGCTGCGTATGGCAGAAACTAGGCCAAAGAGTAACACTGCAAAGGCTCGATCCACAGTTTAGTAAATGAATTTAATTCACAGACCACCCTGAGGTTTGTCTTTGCCTGCTTCCGTCCCTCTGTGGCCAGAGTAGATTCTTCTAAATATATTTACATAGCAAGTCTGCTGCTGGCTGCTGGCCAACCTGTGTTATCATGAAGTAAACAAGTGTTTGTTCTAGGTGAGCAGCTGCACTTGTCTCTTTGAAGTGTCAAACACTGAGAAAAGTCAGAGGCAGCATTTTCACATCATTTGCACATTGTTTCCTTCGTATGGTTCCCCCCCCCACAGCCACTGCAAATGGGTGGAGAATATCACATCGCCTCTCTTTGATTAACCAGAGCTACCCCAGAGTATATGAAGACCCAGTTCCCTGACATCAAAAGACCTTGTATGCCAATTATACAAATTCCTCACAGACTAAACTAATACAACTCAAGTCAGTTCATATTCGTATTATATCTTACTGAAATGTCAAGTGGGGAGTTGACAATTTCCTGCCCTGGTGGATTATAGTTTAGCCATTTCATTGTGTCAATTGGGCAAAGTCAACAGGAAGGTAAGGACATGCAAATGGAGAAGTTTTGTTATTCAGTGCTGGAAGTCTCTTGGCTCCCCTGGAAATCCATCAACTATTCTAGGATGTTGCTGTATGGGAGGAGGAAGAGAAGGGGGAAGAGGAGAAGGAGAAGAAGAGGGAGGAGAAGAGGGAGGATGAAGAGGAGGAGGAGGAGATTGGATTTATACCCTGCCCCTCACCACCCGAAGGAGCCTCAGAGTGGCTTACAATCCCCTTTCTCTTCCTCTCCCCACAACAGACACCCTGTGAGGTAGGTGAGGCTGAGAGAGAACTGCTTGCGAGAGAACAGCTCTGAAACAACTTGTAACTGACCCAAGGTCACACCAGCACCTGCATGTGGAAGAATGGGGAATCAAACCTGGGTCTCCCAGAGGTAGAGTCCGTACTCCTAACCACTATACCACACTGGAACAGACCCATATCACTAGACCTATGCTGGTGTGAGTGTAAATTCAAGTCCAAATTCACACTCAAACAGCCTGAGGATAAGGCCACTTCCTCTGCAGCTTCTCACTTCTAAGATCTGATGGCTGAAGTTCCACATCTAGCTTAAGGAAAAGCCACACAAAAGTGTTAAGAAATCTGTTAACAGAGCAGTGAGATGCATCTAGAAGCTTGGAAAGTATAATGAGAACCCGGGTGAAGTTTAA
Source organism: Gekko japonicus (assembly GCF_001447785.1). Lineage (NCBI taxonomy): Eukaryota > Metazoa > Chordata > Lepidosauria > Squamata > Gekkonidae > Gekko > Gekko japonicus. The sequence continues at coordinate 671,020 of NW_015162493.1, forward strand.
TCAGAAACTGTTGCCCCCAGAATCCCTCAACTGAAACACACCAGAATAACAACAACAACAACAACAATGTGTCATCAAGTCACAACCAAGAAGAAAAAGAAGAGAAGAGATTGGATTTACACCCCACCCTTCACTACCCGAAGGTGTCTCAGAGCGGCTTACAAACTCCTTTCCCTTCCCCTCCCCACAACAGACACCCTGTGAGGTAGGTGGGGCTGAGAGAGCTTTTGACAGAATCTGTTCTTTTTTCAAGAACAGCTGTGCCAGAACTACGGCTTCCCCAAGGTCATCCAGCCAGGTGCAAGTGGAGGAGTGGGGAATCAAACCCGGTTCTCCCAGATTAGAGTCTGTGCACTTAACCACTACACCAACATGATGACCCAATGAATTACACCTCATGGGTTTCTGAAGGCATAAACAGGGGTGATCTCCTATTTCCTTCCTCTGCATAGCAACCCTTATCTTTCTTGAGGGTCTCCCATCTGAGTACTTATGGCCAAGCCACCTTAGAGTCCAAGTTCTGAGAAGTCATGGCTAGTCTGGGCTATTTAGGCTGCTACAAGCCTATTGAGGTGTGAGCCTCCATGTGCTTGCCAGAGATCTCCCGGAATTACAACTGATCTGCAGATGGCAGGTATCAGTTCTCCTAGAGAAATGGCCGCTTTAGAAGGTGGACTCTATGGCATTATACCCTGCTAAGGTCCCTCCCCAGACTCCACCCACAAAATCTCCAGACATTTCTCAATCCAGAGATAGCAACCCTATGAGAATAAAAGAAACATCTGGATAGGAGAATTAGCAGTCCAAATAATATCAAGCATTTCCCAGTGAAAGCCAATATGACAGACCCACACAAAGAGCCAGCCACTGCAGTCATCCAGCCATGTATTCCACTCAAGAGGGCAGGAGACCGAAGTTATAGGAAGAGTGGAAGAAAGGCCCAATCTGCATCTAGCATTTGCTCCGCTGTTTTACCAAACCCACACTGGAACAGAAATTTCCCTGTACATTGCATGCCACTTACACTTAGATTGATTGTCGGATTTTATGGCAGTGTCCAGACTGCACGCTGCTTTCACTTCATTTGATCTCTCGATTTTATGTTAGCTGTCTGCATAGATATACGGCCGTTTTATGGCCATTCAGGGGTTACTCTGCAGTCAGTATGGCCTTGGCCTGGGGTATTTGAATGTGGTTTTGAGCCGCATCTTTTTCTGTTCCAGTCTGGGTTTAGTAAAACAGCAGAGCAAATGCTAGCCTGAGTGAAAGTTGACTTCCCAAGGCAGAGGTCCAAGCTTTCAAGCAACTGATAACCCCAAAGTTATCCAAAGGGAATAGGAAAAGGTACAGAACAGGATCAGACTGTATTTGACAGGATCAGACCCTATTTGGGTGGAAAGGTGGTAGATACACATTTTAAATAAATGAAAACAAAATAAAATAGGGTTAGTCAGTCTGCTAATTCTTTAAAGAAACAGTTAAATCAGCCACAAGTCATATAGCTTGGTCGTTAATTATGAATGCGTGGGGGGTTGTTTTTTTAGATCCTACCATTTGGTTATGTCTAAGTATTCCTCAGACACGTTAATGGATGCTGATCGATTTGGATTGCCATTGTTTTTTTTGTTTTTAAACTATTTGTTAGAAGGATATAACAACTTTAACAAAAAATTACACAATTCAAATGTATCAAATATATCCATTTTCTAATTTTTCTTCTCCCCTCCACCTCTGCTTGGCTTCCCACAGTGCGAGTCCCCTTCCTCTCCTTTTCTTTCCCCCCTCTATAAATGCTCTTTTTCATTTCCTCTCTTTAGGTAACATGATATCATAAACATTTCAAATTTCCAATTTGCAAAATTCCACTCTAGTAATTCTCAAAACCTATTAAGGTATTTTTAACATCCCATCTTTGTTCAATATATTCTTTAAAGTCTTTCCAATCTTCATAAAATTCCTCATCTTCTTTGTTATTCAGTTTTCTTGTCAATTTGTCCATTTCTGCCATAAATAGTACCTTTTTTAACCAGTCCCAAATCTCTGGGACTCTATCCAGTTTCCAAAATTGAGCATAAGTCATTCTTGCAGTTGTCAGTAAGTACCATAACAATGTCTTTTTTGTCACATTAACTTCTTCCATTTTTAGACCCAGAAGTAAAATTTCTGGCTCTTTCTTAAATGGTGATTTCAGGATTTTCTGTATCTCAGCGTGGACTTCTGTCCAATACTTCGCTGCTTTGTCAGAACAGAACAGAAACCTTTATTGGCATAACATAAGTAAACCAGGCAAGGAAACGTTTAAGGGGCAGTACAAAAACAACATCAACCAATATTCCCGATATTCCAAAATACAAGACAATCCTAACATGATTTACAAGAATTACAGAGTATTACTCTTGATTTCCATACGTAGGTCAAAAATTCAGCGACAGATAGTGTTATTGCTGGGCTCTGGTCTGCTAAAAAAAAAAATTAAATCCCTGTCCAGAAAATCTCTCTGCGAAGGGAGGAAAGGGCGAATCAGGTTATTGTGCATAATGGAGTATTTGGGACAGCGGAGAAGGATATGGGTAATAGAGTCAGGTTCCCCAAGATTACAGTTACAAAGTCTATCCCTGTACGGAACACCCTTGTATCTACCTGAGACCACTACTGAGGGGAAAAGGTTAAACCTTGCAAGCATAAAAACCCTCCTAAAAACTGGGGTTATCAGATTAGCGATATATGGTAGCATGGAGGTATGCAAGGGAAGGAGGGGTAATGAATAGGGAGAACAAACTCCAAGACTACCGGCATTAATGGTCTGCGCCTCTATATCCCAAATTCTCCTCCTAACCACCTGTAAGATTGCTGCCTCACCACAGTTATAGAGGGGTTCCAGGTCGATACCTAATGTACCCACCTTTTTCACTATGGCCTGTGACCACTCTGATGTATAGGAGTCAGCTAGAAGTTGGACCATTAGGCTAGCAGGGGGAGATTGAAAATGAAGCCGAAGCCAATATTTGATCGTAGTGATCCAAGCTCGAGATTCCACCAAGTGGAGACCCAGCTCCTTATAAAGAGCAAAGAATCGATACCTAATGTACCCACCTTTTTCACTATGGCCTGTGACCACTCTGATGTATAGAAGTCAGCTAGAAGTTGGACCATTAGGCTAGCAGGGGGAGATTGAAAATGAAGCCGAAGCCAATATTTGATCGTAGTGATCCAAGCTCGAGATTCCACAAAGTGGAGACCCAGCTCCTTATAACAGTTGCTTGGAACATCTTAAGCGCAGCTGGAACAAATTGATTGCCCTTTTGGAAGAAAAACCGGATCAGGGCTGCAGTCTTATTCTTAGCCATAGTCAGAG
>NW_015162493.1:674503-674714 GCF_001447785.1 Gekko japonicus
GGAACAGTAAGCATTAAGCTCAGATAAAAAGCGTGTAAGACCAATCCTTGTAAAGGAGAGGATAACCGCATCGTCCGCATAAGCTGCTTTGTCACAAGTCCACCACATATGATAAAAGGAACCTTCATGGTCCTTACATTTCCAACACTTATTGGACATATTATTGTTAATATTTGCAATCTTTTTCGGGGTCATATACCATCTATACATC
>NW_015162493.1:677343-699449 GCF_001447785.1 Gekko japonicus
TTTTTCCAGCCAATGTCTAATTAACTTCCTCTTATTGGGTGAATTTAGTCCATTTACATTTCACGATAGAAATTTGTGCTCCATACTGGTTCTTTATATATCTCCAAAATCTGTTATATTATCAGCCTTGAATCGAAGCAGGTCATTCATTGTCATTATCGAGTATTTCAAAGCATGGTAATTGAATGATAATCCAAATGGTATCTCCCATCGAAATCTAATCTGCATTTGTCTCAGTTTATCAGCCAATTTCTTGTACTTTTTCCTTTCCAGTACCATCGTTCTCGGGAGTTCCCTCAGTATTATTATCTTTTTGCCCTCAATTTCCAAAGATTCGGTAAATTGTTTTTTAAAAACATCTTCTTTGATTTTCAAGGAGACGAATTGCACAATTACATCTCTTGGCAACTTTTTTCGCTCTGCATATGCCGATCTTACTTGATAAATCAGATCAAATTGGGAATCCAAATCCCCTATATCTTCTCCGAGATATAGTGTCAATGCTTCAATCACTATTTTCCTTATGTCCTCTTCTTCTCTTTGAGCTATACCTCTCAGTCTCAATTGGTTTTGTTTTTGTGTCTGGACATCTTTGGAAACAAATCAACCCTGATGCACAGGTATTAAAGTCATTTGGGTGCTGAACTGAACCAACCCAGAGATCGGCTCAAGTCCGATCAACACAGTTGAACAAAGTGCGTTCACTGGTGGACCTCATGATGGCACCTGGTATTTCTGGCCACTGTATGATACAGAGTGTTGGACTGGATGGGCCTTTGGCCTGATCCAACATTGACATCTCTTATGTTCTTATGTTATTAACAGGGTTGTCACATATACACAAACACAGGCAGTTTTGATTTAGGTTTGTCAGCCTCCTGGCCTGGAGATCTTCTGGAATTTTAACTGATCTCCCTCCAGACCAATGCTCCCTCTAAGCTGTGGAATCTTGTGAGCAAAAATTCTACTTTGTGAGCTAGCTACTGGCATTAAAGTTGTGAGCGAGTGATTTGGCTCCTGCATAAATTAGTTTGCTCTGGACCCACCCTTCCTGAGCAAAGACAAAAACACGTGAGCCGGATGCTAAAAAACTGTGAGCTAGCTCACACTAACTCAGTTTAGAGGGAACACTGTTCCAGATTACGGTTTCCCTTGATAAAATGACCTGTCACAACCTAGGGACAGTATCTGCATGGGTCTGGATCCATTTTAGGAAAACTGGCCTGTGCGCCCTTTTCCTGGCGTATGGGGATCCCCTTAAGGGATCTTGGGATGAGGTCTTTCATCTTGGGGTTGGTGACAGGTTGCCCTCATGCAGGTGAGGGATTTCAAGGGGCATGCCGAGCTCAGGGGCTGCCAACAGGTTACCCTAACAGTCAGGTAGCAGGGGAGACCACTTAGTGGCTGTTGTCCCTGTGGAATCCAATGGTTCTCCACACCCCAGCAGGCGGGTTGGGGTGGGATGAGGTACATTGACTGTCAGGCAAGTCAGTCGATGCTAGGATTCAGTGGACCCATGCTGTGCCAAGACTTCTTACAGCTGAAACCAATAAAAGTTGTGGCCATTTTATTCCAAAACATTGTGAGCGATTGTGTTATAGGTGTGTTGTTGAACATGGGTCCGCGCCTTCACTGCCCTCTCTTTTCTACTAGGTGCTGAGGCTGCGATTATGTTTTATGAGACAGTATGGGTGATTTCCCACAAGCGCTGCTCCGCGCTCACTCCTTCCTTTTGCCCCGATGAGACGTGTCAATTTCACACAAGCTGCTGTGCGGCCGCATTTTGCCCCGCAGCTCCGTGCCATTTTCCCTGCATCTACTCAGTCCTCAAAAAACAGGATTTAATGCTGGGTAAATCCCAACTCAAAATTTTGAGGAGAATTTCAGAGGTATCTCTATTTAAATGACAGGAAGGGGTCATGGAGAGACTTGGTGACATCAATGACATTATGCTTAGTGATGCCACAAATTTTGTGCAACACATTTGACTGTCAAAACGCACTTTGTTCAACTGTGTTGATCAGACTTGAGCCGATCACTGGGTTGGTTCAGTTCAGCACCCAAATGACTAATACCTGGTGAACAGGTTTGCATCAGGGTTGGATTGTTTCAAAAAATGTCCAGACACAAAAACAATGGCAATCCAAATTGATCAGCAGCTATTAACATGTCTGAGGAATATTTAGACACAACCAAATGGTAGGATCTAAAAAACAACCCCCCAACGCATTCATAATGAATGACCAAGCTATATGACTTGCGTCTGATTTAACTGTTTCTTTTTAAAAAATTAGCAGACTGACTAGCCCTATTTTATTTTGTTTTCATTTATTTAAAATATGTATTGACCACCTTTCCACCCAAATAGGGTCTGATCCTGTCAGAGCTTGGAAGCTAAACAGGGTCAGCCATGATTAGCAGTTGGATGGGAAACCGCCAAGGAAGGTCAGGGTTGCTGTGCAGAGGAAGGCCATGGCAAACCAACCTCTGCTTACATCTTGCCTTGGAAATTCCATGGTCCTGGGGTGGCCATGCGTCACTTGTGACTTGATGGCACACAACTACTTTTTATTATTATTTACACTAATTACTTGCAGATCAAAAGCAGCATATTGCCCAGAGCCCTCTTTTTTTAACAGGGATGGGGCAATTCATAAATTGAATAATATTAAAAACAACAACAACAACAATAATAATAATGGAAGAAGAACCGAATGGGGCTGTGTGCAAACACATGCAGGTGAAAAGCCAGTTGCTTTATCCAGTACTATAAAGAAGGAATAGTTAGAGCGATCTACCAAAGAGCCAGGAACAGATCAACAAACAGATGATTAGTCCATCAGAAAATCAGCTTCCTGTTTGCCCCAAATGAACAGGACATGAGCTTAACAAGGTGTTCAAGCATCCCTATACATTATAGAAAATTATGTGTGTGGATGTGTTGCTATTTTTAGGAAGTACTAATCCAGGCAACCATAATGATACTGTCAGAAGAAACAGTGAATGCCAATTGTGAGTAGATTGGGAAGTATTTTTTTTAGGAACCATTAATAACCTCCATTCTGGATCAGATTTGGAGGTGCCCTGGTCCTAGAAAAACACTCAACTCAGTTGCTCCAGTGCTCTACGAGCTGACTGTGAAAGAATCATGCAAACAAGAGAAGTGACGTGATGGTCCTTCTTACATGCTCGGTCTATTACCAAGCAAAACGTTTTGTAACTACCCAAAGCAACAGTGCACTGAAGTTCTTGGTCGTGGTCTCTCAAGTCCTCTCCCCTGGCTCCCCCCCCCCCATACTGGGTATAGAAGTGGACTGTCCCCCAGGTTTCTTCACTTAGGCGGCTGGTCTCCTACTACTTATTTGTTATTCATTAATCAAGGCAGCCCACTCATTATTCAAAGGAGTCACATGGTTTTGGTGCCGGTTAGGTGAAAGCTGTTTAGTGGGCTTCTCTGTCCATTCTAATTGAAGTTGGTCTGAAGTTTCAGATTTGCATCTAGTTCACAGAGGGAGAAAAACTTATTAGATCTCTTCTCATCACCTGCAATTAGCTTTCAACTGAAGCCTTCAGTGAAATTCAACGTTAATCTCCTCTTATCTGTTGTGTGAGGTGCCATTTTAATGGATCGGGCAAGGAAAAATATGTGTGCATCTTATTATATAAATCATTATTGTGCAACAATAAAAATGCTTTATGGAACGGCTTAATTCAGCCATTTGCCATTATGTGCAGTTAAAAAGAATGGGGAAAGAACAACAACAACAACAAAAACCCCTAGCAAATATAAATTTTGTAAGTTATGCAAATGTATGTAAATCAGCAAAAACATTTTTTTTTAAAAAAAAAAGTAATTCTCAAACTAGAGCACCAATGTTATTATAACACAATTAGGTTTCGCTATAATCCACTGTAAAAATGGGCCACTAGATAATTAGAAATGCAAATGTTACGAAAGTTTAGGCTTCACTCATAATTTTTAAACATTATCAGCTGCAATTAAAAATGAGGGATTCATTTTCATTTTCTTAACAAAGAGTTCAGTGTTATAACGTCCTTTGAAGATGTTGTTCCCCCCCTTTCCATAAATGATGCTGTGTCACCAGCATCTATTCTGATGGCTTTATTAGGAATACTTTAAAGGCTGTATTCATTATTGTTTGCTACCATATGAGCAGCGGAAGAAGGCGACTTAACGGAAAAAACTTTTTTCAGGACCACAATAGAATTAAGCTAATGATCTGCTAGGAGAAGAACTTGAAGAAGAAGAACTAGAAGAAGAAGAGTTAAGCTGCTCTGTTTGACATAGGGTTAGGACCTGTCTGTACCCAACAAGGGGGGAAGGCCTAAAGAAACGATGATGTCCCCTCTCCCATATAAGGGCAGCAAGACTTGCTCAGATCCAAACAACTCCAAATAAAGCAGAGATTCCTGCAATGTACACTGAAGCAGCGGCCGAGAGGAGAAGGCGTCAGAAGAGCCAGGGCTATTTTTGGGCAGGAACACACAGGAACAGAGTTCTGGCTGGCTCCCAAGTTGGCCACGCCCAGCAGGAACTCATTAGCATAATAGGCCACACCCAACAGCAGAAACTCATTAGGATTGGCTACATTAGGGCTGTGTGGCCTAACATGCAAAGGAGTTCCTGCTACAAAAAAGCCCTGGTTTTGACAACAAACAAGGTAAATAGAATAACAAGGAAAAGGTGGGTGTGGCTGGATGACCACACTTATTTATTTATTTATTTATTTATTTATTTTGCGATTTTTATCCCGCCCTATCCAGTAGCTCAGGGCGGCTAACAACATCATAAATACTAAAACAATAAAAACGATTTTTATACAGTAAAATTGGTGCTAAAATCTATGCAGTCTATACAATTTACAAAATGCTCAGCGACTTGTTCTTGTGATCTTGATGGTAAACGCGTCCCAGCTTAAGCAACTGATCGACCTCATCGGGTCTCATAGGGTCTGGTGGATGGACGGTGCGGCGAGGTGGTATATGATGGTAGTGGCGGCGGCTCCTATCCAAAGGCCTGGTGGAAGAGCTCCGTCTTGCAGGCCCTGCGGAACTGCACTAGGTCCCGCAGGGCCCGGATCTCCTCCGGGAGCTCATTCCACCAGGAAGGAGCCGCCACCGAAAATGCCCTGGATCTTGTATGGGCCAACCTCGCTGCTCGGGGGGCTGGGACTACCAGCCGATGGAACATCCCCGATCTCAGTGCTCTTGGGGGAACATACGGGAAGAGACGGTCCCTTAGATAGGCAGGACCCTGGCCATTCAGGGCTTTAAAGGTAAGTACCAGCACTTTGAAGCGAATCCGGTATGCTATAGGCAGCCAGTGCAGCGCTTGCAGCACAGGCCGGATATGGTCTCGCCTGGAAAGACCCATCAGCAGCCTGGCTGCAGCATTCTGCACTAGCTGCAGCTTCCGGATTTGCGACAGAGGCAGCCCCAAGTAGAGAGCGTTACAGTAGTCCAGCCTTGAGGTGACCGTCGCATGGATCACCGTGGCCAGGTCGTTACGGTCGAGATAGGGAGCCAACTGCCGCGCCAGCCGCAGATGATAGAAGGCTGACTTGGCAGTGGCCGCCACCTGGACCTCCATCGTTAACGAGGAGTCCAGGAGCACACCCAAACTCCTGACCTCCCGCACAGGCACCAATGGTACCCCACCGAAGGCAGGGAGAGGGTGCCCCAACTCGCGACCGCTCCGACACAGGCCCAGGACCTCCGTCTTTGCCGGGTTTAGTTTCAACCGACTCAGCCTGAGCCAACCAGCCACGGCCTGCAACGCCCGTGCTAGGTCATCGGGAGTGGAGTCCGACTGGCCGCCCAACATCAGATAGAGCTGGGTGTCATCAGCATATTGATGACACCCGAGCCCACACCTCCGGGCAATCTGGGCGAGGGGGCGCATATAGATGTTAAACAGCATCGGAGACAACACGGCCCCTTGGGGCACACCACACTCAAGGGGGTGCCTTCGGGACCGCTGATCCCCTATTGCCACCCTCTGTCCCCGACCTTGGAGAAAAGAGGCAAGCCATTGAAGGGCAAGCCCCTGAATTCCCACGTCGGCGAGGCGGCGAGCCAGCAACTGGTGGTCGACCATGTCGAACGCAGCCGACAGATCCAACAACACCAGTGCCGCCACACCACCTCTGGTAAATGGGGGTGCGGCCTAATGTGCTAATGAGCTGTGCTGTCAGGAGTGTGGTCCAATATGCTAATGGGTTCCTGCTGTTGGGTGTGGCCTATTATGCTAATGAGTTACTGCTGGGCTTTTTCTACAAAAAGAGCCCTGCGAGAAGACTAATGTAGGGAACAGAAGAGCAGAGCCGATGGTATTGGAAACGACTTGCCAAATCTTCAACTAGCAGGTTGCTGTTCCCCCTCCAGTTTGGGGCTGAGTGACAATTGTCTTCTCCCTGTAGTTTTCATATAGTTCTGTGTTACCTTCCCAACTGGTTCATCCGGCATTATAGCCACGCGGCTTGTGACAAATACTTCGGCTACGGTTTATCTCCTGACTTCTGCACTGCTCACAGGATGGGGGAAAAAAATTCTATTTTGACAGAGAAGTTGAAGAGAGCCGGGGCAGAATGACATGGCATCTGACTTATTCTTTTCCTCATTACTTCTTCTCTCCACGGTAGCGGTAATTTAAAAACCACATGAGAGAAGTTTCACATGGCAGGTGGTTTGCTTGTGAGGGCAATCCCTAGTGACGAGGGGTGGCTGTGACTCTATCTATAGATGCAGAAATGAGTCTTGGGGCAGATTCCTGTGTTGCTGTAGACAGGCTAGGCTCATCAAGCGCACACCTCCTGTTTTTTCTTATTAAATATATTTTTATGCGGTTGTTGGATTTGGACCCATGGCATTCACTTCTGCTTCCCTGTGGTTTCTTCAGAATCTCATCCAGCCTAATTTTTTTAAGGTAGGCCATGGCGCCACTGCTTTAAGGATGCGGCAAAGAAATAAAGACTGCGATCATACGCACAATTAGACCCACCATAGGCACGAATGCTGGGTGGATTTAAAGGGTGCAATCAGACAACAACATCTGGGAAACGCCCCGCAGCCATCGGCAACCCGTTCTGCTCTGCCACAGAAGCGGAGTTAAAAGACACCGGGAGAAATCCAGTAGAAAACAGGTTGCTACAGGCCAGGGATGAACTTTCCCGTGTCTGATCGCTCCAGCGCTCTCTCATTTAGTTATTTATTTATATTTATTTATTATCACATTTCTACCCCGCCCCCCCCCCCCAAGCATGGCCATCCCGACACAGATGCCTGTATGCACATTATCACAAACTCCATAGGGAGCGACACACCCCTAATGTAGCCAATCCTCCAAGAGCTTACAGTAGCCCCTGTAAGAAGAGCTCTGTAAGCTCTTGAAGGATTGGCTACATTAGGGGGTGTGTCACCTAATAGGCAAAGGAGTTCCTGCTACAAAAAGAGCCCTGCGGAGCCCTCAGTGTGGAGATGTGATTCATTGATTCCTCGTTTAAGCGCATCGGAAACAAACAACCCAAAAAAGAAACCAACTCACCAGCGGTTGCATCTGATCACACAGCGGCGAGCTGTGCAGCTTCCCCTCCGCTTCATCTGGCGTGTGTGACCGCAACCGATGAGTCAAAGGGGCTGGAAGGGTGACATTGCTTTATACGGGGCTTCCCTCCTCCTCAGAACACTCGTTTACAAAGCTCCCTCTTCTCCCCTTGTCTGTTTAGAGCCAGTAGCTGTAGCATAGCAGATAGGAGTGGCAGTCTCTAATCTGGAGAACCAGGTTTGATTCCCCCATTCCTCCACTTGAAGCCCACTGGGTGACCTTGGGCCAGTCACAGTTCTCTCAGAACTCTCTCAGCCCCACCTGCCTCACAAGGTGCCTGTTTTGAGTAGAGGAAGGGAATGTGATTTCTACCTTAAGGTAGAGAAAAATGGGGTATAAAGACATACTATTCTTCTTTCTTTCTTCAAGGGAGGGGCATGGGAGTTCTGGAGGCAATGTTTCCAAGTTTTGGTCCCATTGCTCAAGAAAAGAGGCTGGCTATTATTTTTTCTCATGTAACGTCCTGCTTCTCTAGCCCTCGCAGACTATTCAGTTCTTATCTTTCGTAGCTCATGAAGATTTAGTTCTCTGTGATTCCAAAATCAGTATGTCTGTGATATGCTGTGGGGCAAGAATGAGGAGATGAATTCCTGCCGAGATGTTCTGGGGGCAAAATCTTGAGGTAGAGTTCAGCCAGCCTGGGATGCAGGGCTCTTTTTGTAAAAAAAGCCTAGCAGGAAATCATTAGCATAATAGGCCACACCCAACAGCAAGAACTCATTAGCATATTAGGCCACACCCTTGACAGCACAGCTCATTAGCACATTAGGCCACACCCCCATGTTACCAGAAGTGTGGTTATCCAGCCACACCCACCTTTTGCTTCTTATTCTGTTTACCTTGTCTGTTGTCAAAACCCAGGGCTTTTTTGTAGCAGGAACTCCTTTGCATGTTAGACCACACACCTCTAATGTAGCCAATCCTAATGAGTTTCTGCTGTTGGGTGTGGCCTATTATGCTAATGAGTTCCTGCTGGGTGTGGCCAACTTGGGAGCCAGCCAGAACTCCGTTCTTGTGTGTTCCTGCCCAAAAATAGCCCTGCTGGGATGTCTTATCAATGGGGCATCTTAAAGTCAAGTAGCTTTTCACTTGTTTGCCTAGTGAATAGGGCATCAGTGGTTGGGAGGCGAATGATATGGAATCCCAGGGCACAGCAGCAGACACACCTAGGAGTATGTCGGTGTGTGTTTGTTTTTTAACTCTCAGACTTGCTAACTGCAGTTAAATGTCTTTAAATGTCTTTAAATTGGAACATGATCAGAGTGGGAGGAGGTGGTGGTGGCTACAAGCATGGACGGCTTCAAGAGGGCATTGAATAAACATATGGAGCGGAGGTCCATCAGTGGCTATTAGCCACAAGGTATAGATAGGAACTCTCGGTCTGTATTCTTGGTGCTGGGGGGGGACAGTGGGAGGGCTTCCAGTGTCCTGGCCCCACTGGTGGACCTCCTGATGGCACCTGGTATTTTTGGCCACTGTGTGACAGAGTGTTGGACTGGATGGGCCATTGGCCTGATCCAACATTGGCTTCTTTTACATTCTTAAATGTACGGAGCCTGGATTATTAAGATTAGGAAGTATTAGGTTGATTCTCATTGCTCAGTTTTATGACTATTAACATATAATTCTGTTGCTCTTTCTAGATCAGGGCAGACCTTTTCACCTGGTACACAACAACATTGTTAAATAAAGTATTTCTGGCTGCGGTCACACGCAACATTAGCCACGCAAGAGATACGGAAGACAAGCGGAGTTTCCGGTCGCGATCTCACCAGCACATCTGGGAAGCGTAGCGCTTCCGTGGCACAACTGAGGCTTCCTGCCGAAAAAGCGCAGCAAAAAACTAGTACCTTGGAGGTACTAGTTTCCAGAAACTGCGGGGCAAGGGCGGGCGTCTGATCGCGTTTCCGGTGGCATCCGGCGCCCGCCCATGTCCCCTTGCGGAAAAGGGTTTTTTTCCCCCCAAGTCTCCGTGGATGCGCACACGCACCCAACGGAGCATGCGCATTCGTAGTGTACACAAAAAAAGAAAACCAGTTCGCCGCGCCGTGCGCTTCTTCATTGCGCGCAGGCGTGTGTTGTGATCGGCACCTCTCCCTACCCACGGAAGCTCCACAGTACCTCCACAGAACCTCCACAGTAGGTCTGATCGCTTTACTGCATGTTAGTTTGCCCCGGGGCAAACAGCCACACTTCTCCTCTGCAGTTTCCTGCCCGTGTGACAGGGGCCTCTGTGTTTATACTCCACTTGACTTCCCAGTGGGCCAATGGTGGATTACAACAGCGTTCTCCTTGCTCCATTTTATCCTTACAACGACGACTGTGTTAGGCTGAAAGGAAATGAATGGGCCAAGTTCACTCCATGGCTAAATAGGGGTTTGTACCTGGATCTCCCACTTGCTATTCTGACCTTCTAATGATTATATCACAAAAGGTGAACAAATCAGGACTTCTGACTTCCCAGATCAGCTCAGTGCCTTCAACGGAAGTAAACATGGGCACACCTGAATGTAATCTTGTTGTGCCAGCATCATAGAAGCCCATCATGACTATCTGTAAATGGGAGGTTCTGCCCTCCCCTTAACTGCTAATGGTGGACCTCACCTCCACCCTGGTCTACTCCACCAAATGGCTCTGAACCTCAATGCAGCCCTCAGACCCAAACATTTTGATTCTGCTGTTCTGGACTCTCAGTGACTGGTTCAAAACAACCCTCCACATTTTAACAATCATAATATGAGCCAAGGGATTTTATGAAGGGGGGTGGGAATCCTCAACTAGAATATCCCAGATGTGTGGGAGATGGTTGTTCTTACGCACTGCTTTCTGTCCATGCTCAGTGGGAACCTTGCAAAGAAATCCACAAACCTCATTAGACTACAGAAAAGCAGCAGCACAAATCTACATAGATTGAGCTACTTGTAGCCCAACATTGGAAAGACCACCGAAACTCTTCAGAGTTGTGGGGTTTTTTTTCCTCCCTTGTTGTTCAGGAGTTGAGTTACCATCTTTTGAAACAGCCGCTGCAGCTGTGTCTGTCTGACATGGCTGATTGCCATGTGGTGAAAGATGTCAGCTATTGATTTCTTCTCCCCTTGGCTTAATTCAGATCAGTTTGGGCTAGTCTGATTTTTTAATTATTATTATTCCGGGCAATCCAATCTGAGAATCATTCGGACTTGCCACAGAGTGACTGGCTATTTACAAGCGTACTTTGGGGTATGCTTTTTTAAGTACATGTTTAGAAATTTGGGGGTTTTGGGGGGAGTTATGCAATAATTGGAGTTAGGATCAGATCAACCCTCTTCTGGGCATAGAGCAGGGGTCATTGGGGTTTTGGGGGGGAGGAATGTGTGAATTTCCTGCATTGTGCTGGGGTTTGGACCAGATAACCCTGGCGGTCCCTTCCAACTCTATGATTCTATGAGTCTAACTGGGCAAGATGATAAACATACTGCAAAGAGAAACAAGGTACTTTTGGGGTACTGATCTAGTATTGAATATGGGGACTAGAGAGGCTGGATACAGGGGCAAATGCCCTTTCGGAAGAAGCAGAGGAGGAGGAGGAGGATATGGGATTTATACCCCACAACCCAAAGGAATCTCAGAGTGGCCCCCCACAACAGACCCCCTGTGAGTTGGGTGGGGCTGAGAGAGCTCTCTAGAGAACTGTCCTTGAGAGAACAGCTCTGAAAGAACTTCTGACTGACCCAAGGTCACACCAGCATCTCTGTGTGGAGGAGTGGGGAATCAAACCCGGTTCTCCCAGATTAGAGTCCGTGCTCTTAACCACTACACCAAACTGGCGGAGGGATCGGGAGGATAGCAGGGTAATGGCTGACATAATAGAGAACAACTGGGTTGGGCAGAAGGAGAGAGACATTGTAACATGCTTGCTCTAAGTTATCCTAAACAACACAGTGGTGAGGTTAGTGCCTGATTCATGAGGCACTAACATCCCTGCAAAGCAGTCTGGAAGTGGGACGCTAATTAGGACAGGACAGCTTATGAAGAGTGGACCTCACAAGTTGCCAGCAGTGTCTTCCAGGCCAAATTACACTCACATCTTCATTTTCTCCTTTCCCTCCTTTAAAAAAAAAAAAGAAGAATATAACCACACAGGGCTAGGAGACTGTAGTAGTCATTATTTTACTTTAATTTGCAACCTCTGGGACCCACACAGAAATTGCTAATTAACAGAAACTCCAATTGTTATGAATCACACAGTTGTGGTTGTGTTGAGTGGGAGGCCTCGGATGCCTTGGGTAACGGTTTGCTAACATACTAATTTGTTTTTGATGCATGAAGTGGAGTGAAATGTCTCATTCAATGTACATGTGTCTCTACACTTTAATGATTCATTGTCTCAGGTTCATTTGGACCTAAAATAACGGCACAAAAAAAAAAATCATGTCATTTTATTTTGCATTGTTAATAGCTATAATTCCCTTTCAAGTTCATTGTGAATAGACTCTGAGGGGAATGATACCATTATAGTCTCCTTTCTGGGCTAGGTTCTTCCGAACATAAATTAAAACATCTTCTCAACCTCATTACCAATGATTGTTATAGGAGTCGCTTTATGTGCTTTTCAGATTAATTACTATTTTCTCACAATATTTTTTACGAGGGCATCAGCTCTGTCAAGGAACAAAGAAGTTTTCAGTAAAGAAAGAATAGCACTGATATGGGAGGGAAAAGAAAAGCCCCCCAAAGATGATGTGTTTCCTGTAAATTACCTCTCAAATAATGCACAGGTCTGAAGGTAGGTTTTCAGTTTCTAATAATCTGCATCTCCATTTTCTTCTCTACAAAAGACAAGAGACAATGGAATATAGCTAAGAAAATATGCTGCTGGTTTTAAAAATCAAGAAATAAAAATGGTGGAACTGGGGTCTGTGCACCAGTTCACATTCTTGTGTGAAAAACCGGCCTCAGGGATCCTTCCAATTTTATTTTTTTAATTATTTTTTTGCATTAGGAAGTCCTCCATGAATACACCATTCTGATCCAAATGTTCCATGTTGTGAAATGGAACACCATGTATTATTTTTACCTATTTTGGGTGGTATGACCCAGGTTTTTTCCGAGGGTGTCTAGGTGGGGCAAATATATTTTGAATATATGTATTGCTATGAAGGACTATAGGAGCTGCGGTGGCTCAAGTGGTTGAGACGCTGAACTGCAGGCTGTGGAAGGTCGGTAGTTCAGCAATTCGAGACCTGAGTGTGCCGCATGACGGAGTGAGCTCTCGTCTCTAGTTCCAGCTCCTGCCAACCTAGCAGTTCGAAAGCAAGAAATTGCAAGTAGATAAATAGGTACCACTTCGGTGGGAAGGTAACAGCGTTCCGTGCGCCTTGGTGTTTAGTCATGCCGGCCACATGACCACGGAAACGTCTTCGGACAGCGCTGGCTCTTCGGCTTTGAAACAGAGATGAGCACCGCAACCCTAGAGTCGGATTCGACTGGCTTTCGAGCAAGGGAACCTTTACCTTTACCTGTATATGAAGGACTATAGACAGTTCTTATTTTGTAAAATGAAAAGATGGCAGTACTCATATTTTAAGGTTGCTCTTAATTCCACCAATTTGCCCTTCAGGACTTGGGAGGGGTCCCCAAACGGAGACAGTACTCTGTGCCAAACAGTACTGCCACAACAAAGCCCTGACTATAGAAGTACAGATTGCAACATGTACTCAATCCATGTAAAACATGTTTCACTATATGCAGTCACTGATGTGACCGAGATTGCCCCCTATCAGGACCCATGTATTTGTACACACACCCAAAGATCCCCTGACTTTAAGTGCCAGAGGCCTGGATAAAGTAAACCAGTTTGATACTAAAGAGTTGGTATGGCCGTGAACCAGTACACAAACTAAAGTTCATCACAAATTTTGGCTGGTTCATGGTTAGCAAAAGGATAGGTAAAGGTAAAGGTTCCCTTGCTCGAAAGCCAGTCGAATCCGACTCTAGTGTTGTGGTGCTCATCTCCGTTTCAAAGACGAAGAGCCAGCGCTGTCCGAAGACATTTCCGTGGTCATGTGGCCGGCATGACTAAACACCGAGGCGCACGGAACGCTGTTACCTTCCCACTGAAGTGGGACCTATTTATCAACTTGCAATTTCTTGCTATTCATGAACTAAAGAGCTGCCACATACTTCCACAAATTTTAAGACAATTTGTGGTGGTTCATAAACAGCAGAAAGCTGGTGTTTAAATGGCTCCAAGCTATTTAAGCCCCTGCTTTCTGGTCCCTGCTGCTCAACTGTTTGGTTTAAATGGCTTGAAGCTATTCAATCCCCTGCTTTTTGCTCACCACCACTCCATCAAAAGTGAGGAGCACAATGTCCTTCCAGATGTCCACCTTCCAAACCAGCATTGCCTCTATCTTTTCAGGGTTTAATTTCAACTTGTTCCCTACTAGCCAGTTTACCACAGCAGCCAGGTAGCTATTTCAGATCTTTAACACATCACTAGGAGACTTAGGTAAGGGTGTATAGGTATTGTCAGCATATTGATGACAACCAACCCTAAAACTGCATAGGGGACAGAATTGCACCCCATGGAACCCCACAAGACAAATCCCACACTGATGATAACTCATTTCCAAATGCAACCCTTTGATCTGTGAGGAATGATTTGAACACATTCAGGGCACAGCCCTTGATACCTACTTCTGCCTCCAAGAGACTCAGCAAATGGCATGATCTACTGTATCAAAGGCTGCAAAGAAATCCAATGACAGCAACAGAAAGGTACTGCTTTTCTCTACACTCGGAGAGAGGTCATCAGCTAAAGCTCGCAGTGCCATCTCTTTCCCATAGCCTAGCTTGAAGCCAGATGGGAAAGGGTCCAGAGCAGAGGAGTTATTCAAGAAGACTTGGAGTTAGTCTGCTACTCCTCATTCAATCACTTTGTCCAGAAAAGGCATGTTAGAGACTGGAGTATAATTGGCCACATCATCATCATCATTATTATTTTTTTTGGTAGGGATGGCTTTTTAAGCAGGATATGGATAACCGCCTCTTTGAGGAGCTGAGAGAACATGCCCTGAGTTAGTGACTGCTTGATAACAGATGCTACGGGTTTGTTCATGTGGTGCTTAGATTATTTTAGCAGCCAGAAAGGGCAAGGGCCCTGGGTAAAAGTAGTGGCCTTCACAGACCCTAGAATCTTGTCAACATCAATCACGGAAACTGGGGATCTCTTCTCCCCTTCCTCCTTTCTGTTGGCAGCGGCTCCACAGGGCCAGCAGAAAGAAAGGGGGAAAGATCTGAGAGCTTTCCCTGCAGGATCAGCTGCTTAGTGGGTTCTTTTTGGGCAGTCCGGTGAAGGAATTGCCCAACAGAGCCCTAGCCCAGCCTGCAGGGTGAGTTCTTCATGCAGGATTGGCTCCTTTATATGCCAGCCAGCCCCAGACAATCTTCCCTCCCTCCTTTCTGTTGGGGCAGCTCCCCAAAGCCAGCAGAATGGAAGGGGAGAAGATCTGAGACCTTCCCTCCCCTCCTTTCTGCTGGTGGCAGCTCTCCAAGGCCAGCAGAATGGAAGGGGAGGAGCTGCAAGAAAGGACCAGCTGGGGCGGTGCTCTTACCCAGTCACGAACCTCATGAACTAAAGTGGTTTGGTAAACAGAGAGGCTCATGAAGGCTCGTGGTTTGTGGTTCGTGCAGCCCCACAAACCACGAACCGAAACAAACCTCTATTTTCCTGGTTCGTGCCCATCCCTACATTCAACACTGCTGAGTATTGGCTGAGCTCACAAAAGAGAAAATAAAGTTTGTCCTTCATCCTACACTAAAGTACACTGACATGCCACAGGTTTTTGGACAGAAGATCCTGCTCATTGAAGGTCTAAATATTGCTAGGAAAAGCTGAAGGCAGCAGGAAAAGAAGACCCAACATGAGATAGACTGACTCTCCTAAAGAAGCTACAGCCCTGAGGAACGTTGTTAACAATAGGACATTTTGGAGGACATTAATCCATAGGGTCACCGTAAGTAGGAAGCGACTTGATGCCAATTAACACACACGCGCGTGCACACACAAAGGCTGCAGTCACACACACTAAATAATCCACTTTCGATACACTTTCCAACTGGATTTTCACTATGTGAACTAGCAAAATCTATTTGGAAAGTGCATTGAAACACAGTGTGTGTGACTGCAGCCCAAGTCTTCCTAAAGTATGGGCAATTAACTTTCTGCCATTAGTAATATGTTACAATTCTTCTTCTAAGAACATCGTCCTAGTTTTCCTTTTGAAGTCCCCTGTGGATTTATACTTTCAAAAATTCCAAATTTACATGCATCGTGTCAGTTTGCTTCTCTGCTACAGAGAAAGAGAGAGAGAGAGCACATTCTCGTTCGCACAGACACACAAACACACATTGACTTTAAAGCCTCTTTGTTCTTTTTATGTACATCAGAGGAAAATACCTCTTTTATTTTACTGCATCAAAGTCCATTAAGTGTTATTTTAATGTATGGGGAATAACACAATTTGACACCCCATGAACTTTACATACATCAGCAGGTCTTCATTCATTTTCCCAGTGAGGTTTTTTCCTTTACTGAAGACTCATCACAAGTTCAAAAATAATTTTTCTCCCCCCCTTTTTTTTTTGCTTAATGAACCATTTTACTCCAAGAGGATTAAAAACGTATAATTATGATTGTCATTCTATAAGACTTCTTTAGCAGGTGATAATTTTACTAATTATAGGTTTATGGGTCTTTTAACTTACACAATCACCCCCTCAACGTTATAGTGCAGGCTTGGACATTTCCCCCCCCCCCCTTGAATCATTTTAGGGAAATCTGAAATCTCTATGGAAAAGTTTTGGTGCAGAAATATATATTTGTAAACCTCCTGTTACGGTTGAGCAAATTCATAAAAGCAATCCCTTAAAAGCTTATTCCCCCAAACAGCAAATGCATCTTTGCTCCCAAAAAAATTACACGGATTCTGATTTTGAAAGAATGTCTGACTCTTGTGCTCATTAGTAAAGACATAATTTGTACTTGTGAAACCCCCCGGGATTTTCTGGGCAAGAAGTCTTCCTGCAGATAAAATTTATTACAAGTTCTATCTCTTTTGGCCTCTTCTGTTATAGAATCTTGTATTTCTTTCACACCTATTTTTTATTCGGCTTCGGAGAGAGAAAAAGTGTAGATTCGAGACTGAAAGCATAAAAGAGGAGGATACAAAACTGAGAATCATACCAAAAGGCAGAATTATTATTATTTTTTTAAGCCCTCGGAGGGGATTTTTTAATGTTTTTTATAATACTACATAAACTACCAAGAAAAAATAGGGATAGGGGGACTACACTTAGGGAGAAAGAAAAGATAACCCACACTAAGCTAAAATCCCAAGGTTAGGAGATCATTCCCTGTTAAAATGCTGTTAGTAAAAAAAAAGAAAAGCTGTTAATAAACAATATACTTTGTGAGGTCCTGTCTTTCTAAGCTTATATGTTAGATTGTTACTTGTTATGAGAAGATTTCCCGAGCATCTCCTCCAGCTCGCTTCATAAAGGCAATTGATGCCGTTGTTGGGGATGCTAGTGCTGGAATCCAGGTTCTCATGGACGGAGGCTGGGAGCTACCCAGGGGAACTGCTATAGACTGAATGCCCTTAACCCCACCCCATCATACTGATATTTTAGTGCCCTGGCCTCGATAGCCCAGGCCAGGCTGACCTCATCAGGTTGATAAGGAAGGCAGGTCCCAGTTGGCACTTGGGAAACCAACAAGGAAGTCCAAGGTCATTATGCAGAGGCAGGTGAAAAGTACGCAAACGGAGAGTGATTTCAGCAAAGCATACTTTAGTCTATCCGAAACAAGACGAGTTTGGCCGGCTCGCAGGCCGGCTTATATCCCCCGAGAAACCGCCAAACAAAACACACCATTACTTCCCTATAGGTTATTTACAGTGGCCAAGAGTCCCATAGGCTCTCGGCGGGAACCTAGCCCCCTAATTGGAGCGGGCTAGGATCCGCATAGTCCATTGTCTCTTGGAGCGAAGCTCGACGTTTGTCTCTGGACTTGTCTGGACTTGTCTGGACTGGATACATTACAGCAGGCAATGACAAATGTTTCTCTTCACCTCTTGCCATGAAAAATAGCAGATTATCGACAACATTGGCAACAGGACAGTGCAATGGATGTCACTGAGCATCAATGGGCAAAAATTTAGTCGACTATAGTCTGTCCGAACTGAGGAAAAGGCAGGCAGAAGCCCCTTTTGTAGATAATACAAAATACACCCCACACCTCTCACATCTGTCATCATTCAGCCCCTATTGTTACTATGGCAACCCTGACAGATACACCGTGCCTTATCTATGTCCAGGCCTGGCAAAAGAGTCTCCAATGACAGCTCCCTTGGGAACCAGCGGTGGGGGCAATCTTTAAAAAGTTATGGCTTCTACCAGCATCCACTCTAAACACCCATGCACTCCCCTCAGGAATTCCCTCCCCCCCTAAACTATGGCAAGCCATGAAGTGGAACAAGGTGAAACGAAAGTGAAGCTTGACACCAACAAGGGCTATTGATATAAGAATTCAATTCTGAAAAATTGTTCATAGATGGCATTTTACCCCTGTATGTTTACACTATGGCTGATTTCGCACTAGAGCTGCCTCGATGTTGCACCGCCGTTTGCCCCGATACTATTGGTCAATTTCACACCCAAAGCCGTGGGGCTGCATTTGACCCACTGCTTCGCCCAATTTCTTCCACAGTTTTGTGATCCTCACAAAACAGGATAACAAAACTGCGGGGGAAATCGGGCAAAGCCGCGAGTCAAAATGCAGCCCTGCTGCTTCGGGTGTGAAATTGACCAATAGTATCGGGGCAAACGGCGGTGCAACATCGAGGCAGTTCTAGTGCGAAATCAGCCAAAATCTTAGCCTCGTATAGCCCAAATTGTTGTCGGGGACGTGGGCAGCCTGGTTCTTACATCCAGTGCTGGTGGACGTGCTCTGTTATGGAGCAATGTTGGGCCACTATTCTTAAACTATGTGATATTACTGGGCACAGTATTCCTATGAGGCCAGAATTTGTCTTGCTTAATTTATGGGAGGAAATAGAGGTTCCTGCTGTCAGGAAAGTTCTCATTTCTTATATGTCGGTGGCAGCCAAGACTTCAGTTACTAGGCATTGGGAAAGTAGTATACAACCCTGATTGAATATGTGGTTCATTAAGTTATGGGAATACCTGGTCATGGACAAAATATAAAATGTTATTTCCTTGGCGGAGAATCCGGACCTTCATTCCAATTATTTGGAACATTGGTTCCCTTTTCCTGACTATATGGAAAGACACAGTGAGCTTAAAAAGGCACTTCCTTTTAAAAAAATAAAATAAACGTTTCATTAGATTTTCATTATTTGAACAAATATACAATTTGAACTTTATTTAACAACCAGTATCAACGATTAACAACAGGAGCAACGTATTTTTTCCATTAGAAAGTTAAGCAGACGAAATAAACTGCTTACAGATGACATCTAGCATTATAACATTAAATTCTCTCTTTTTTAAATCTTGCAACGTTTATTATAAAGTTAAATTCTCTGAACAATATCAAACACATCCAAGAGCAAGGAGGATCACCTATCCAAATGGCTAATCAAGACTTGCACAGTATTACATCTATTAGCAAACATTGTAAAAAGGCACTCCCTGATATTTTGAAGGTTATAGTTGTATATTGAATAACGGCTTGAACATAGGAACATAAGAGAAGTCAATGTTGGATCAGGCCAATGGCCCATCTAGTCCAACACTCTGTCACACAGTGGCCAAAAATACCAGGTGCCATCAGGAGGTCCAGCAGTGGGGCCAGGACACTAGAAGCCCTCCCACTGTTGGCTCCCAAGCACCAAAAATACAGTGCATCACCAGCCCCAGCCTGTGAGTTCCTATCTATACCTTGTGGCTAATAGCCACTGATGGACCTCTGCTCCATATGTTTATCCAGTGCCCTCTTGAAGCTGTCCATGCTTGTAGCCGCCACCACCTCATGTGAATTCCATGTGCTAATCACTCTTTGGGTGAAGAAGTACTTTATTTTATCTGTTCTAACCCATCCACTCAGCAATTTCATGGCATGCCCACAAGTTCTTGTATTGTGAAAAAAGGAGAAAAGTACTTCTTTCTCGACCTGCTCTATTGCATGCATAATCTTATAAACCTCGATCATGTCACCCCTCAGCCATCATTTCTCCAAGCTAAAGAGCCCCAAGCGCTCTAACCTTTCTTCATAGGGAAAGTGTGCTTCTTTTTTATATGAGGAAGGAGAAAGCACTGCAAAAGCTGTTCCACTGGTGTAAAATGTCCCTTCATTGGAGGCTTTCATACTTTGCTGAGTGGAGTAGTAGGAAACGGGCCAATATGTGGAAATTCTCCTACGTAGATCAGAGAACCATCTTCTTGGAGAATTGTTGCCTGGAAAGGGAGGTTCTCCAGTGATCAGTGAGGTGGCGCTCCCAGAAGGAGGGCTATCCGTTGTGCGTAGGCTGTGCTGACCCTTACAGGGCTCTTTTCATAGCAGGTACTCATTTGCATATTAAGCAACACACCCCTCATGTAGCCAATCCTCCAAGAACTTATAGTAGCCCCTGTAAGAAGAGCTCTGTAAGCCCTTGGAGGATTGGCTACATTAGGGGTGTGTGGCCTAATATGCAAAGGAGTTCCTGCTACAAAAAGAGCCCTTAAGTGGTCATAGTGTTGGACTAGGGTCTAGAAGACCCAGATCCCCCACTCTGGTGAGGAACCCTGTTGGGTTACCCTGGGACAGTCACACATTCTCAACTGAACCTACCTCCCAGGGTTTATGTGAGGATAACAGGGAGGAGAGGAGAACAATATTTACTTCAGGCATCCCCTGCAGCTTTGGGTCTCCATTGGAAAGAAAGGGCAGGGGATGCCTGAAGTAAATAATTTTTTTTTAAGATCATGATGCATGGGAGGAAACGGTTAAAACCCTTCCTTCCAGTGAACCATCTGCAATCTTCCAGGCAACCATCTTTTGGCTGAAAATTAGCATTTAAATAAACCCCTGCAGAAGTCCCAATACATGGATCTTTGTGTCAGGTCTCCTTCGAGCTCGAGAAACGTAGGTCATCTTACATTGTGCCTCTGTGTATGTAACTGTTTAAGGCAAAGGTAAAGGTTTCCCTTGCTCGAAAGCCAGTCGAGTCCGATTCTAGGGTTGCAGTGCTCATCTCCGTTTCAAAGCCGAGGAGCCAGTGCTGTCCGAAGACGTTTCCGTGGTCATGTGGCCGGCCTAACTAAACACCAAGGTGCACAGAACGCTGTCACCTTCCCACCAAAGTGGTACCTATTTATCTACTTGCAATTTCTTGCTTTCGAACTGCTGGGTTGGCAGGAGCTAGAACTAGAGCCGGGAGCTCACTCCGTCATGCGGCACCCCTGGGTCTCGAACTGCTGAACTACCGACCTTCCACAGCCTGCAGTTCAACGTCTTAACCACTTGAGCCACCCCAGCTCCTAACTGTTTAAAACAGTTATTAAATGCATCTCGAGAACACTTGAACAAAGTTCGAGTCCAGTGGTACCTTTGAGATGAACAAACTTTTATCCAAAGCATAAACTCTTGTGTGCATGGACACTTCTTCAGATAACTGATGGGTACACCGAAGTCTGAACTCACAAAAAACCTGATGCCTTGAATAAAACTTTGTTGGCCTTAAAGGTGCCACTGGACTCGGACTTTGTTCTGCTGCTTCAAACCAACATGGCTGCCCACCTGAATCTACCGTATTTTTTACTCCATAAGACGCACCTGACCATAAGACGCACCTAGTTTTTAGAGGAGGAAAACAGGACTGCATGGAAGAACGCTGGTGTGTTTCCCATCGGAAAGTATGGCAATTGAGCACTAGTGGCAGAGTTTGGTCCAGGAACAAACCACTTGAGCAAGCCCCGCGGCTTTGACAATCTGCCGAACTGCCATGCCCTGGCTGACTCTCCCCAATCCGCACCCGAGAATGGAAGCAGCATCCAGCAGCAGGCACGGACACCACGCATGACGGAAAGTAAATGGCTGCACCAGTATTCAAGCGCCTTCTCTTCCCTCCCCCCATGGAAACTCCGCCCACTAGCCTCTTGACTCGTGCAGCCTGGCCGCCTCTCGCGAAGGGCCTGTGGGCGTGGGGGAAAGGGCGGTGATGAAGGGGTGCAAAGCTCACCCTAGCAGGTAGAGAGAGAGGTACTTTTCTCCCTTTCTCAGAATACAAGAACTCGTGGGCACTCCATGAAATTGCTGAGTGGTCGGGTTAGAACGGATAAAAGGAAGAGCCAGTTTGGTGTAGTGGTTAAGTGTGCAGACTCTAATCTGGGAGAACCGGGTTTGATTCCCCACTCCTCCACTTGCACCTGCTGATGTGACCTTGGGTCAGTAACAAGCTCTGGCACAGCTGTCCTTGAAAAAGAGCAGTTTGTGTCA
>NW_015162493.1:699656-731792 GCF_001447785.1 Gekko japonicus
CTCTCAAAGAGTGATTAACACTTGGAATTCACTGCCACAGGAAGTGGTGGCGGCTACAAGCATGGACGGCTTCAAGAGGGAATTAGATAGACATATGGAGCAGAGGTCCATCAGTGGCTATTAGCCACAAGGTATAGATAGGAACTCTGGGGCAAGTGATTCTCTGTCATCTTGGTGCTTGGGGGGGTCAACAGTGGGAGGGCTTCTAATGTCCTGGCCCCACTGGTGGACCTCCTGATGGCACTGGTATTTCTGGCCACTGTGTGATACAGAGTGTTGGACTGGATGGGCCTTTGGCCTGATCCAACATTGGCATCTCTTGTGTTCTCTTATGTTCTTATGTTCTTATCAGGTTGACCAGGCACTGCCATGGGGAGGGGGCAGGGCTCACAGGGGCACACGGGAAGGGGGGGAGTTGTGTGCATGAAAAGAAGCCGTCGCATTCGCGTGCGCTGTGGCGCCTCGACAGTTATTAGCCCGCCTCCCTCCCCCCTCTCCCTTCACAGTCTCTGTAGTATTCGCTCCATAAGATGCACACACTTTTCCCCCCACTTTTTTTTTTGGGGGGGGAAGTGCGTCTTATGGAGCGAAAAATACGATATTTTCAAGAACATTGTGGATGAAAAGGAACACTGGCATTCTTTTCATCCTTAAAAAAACCTTAAGGTGTTTATATTCAATAAATCAGATGAGAAAAAAATTATGGGCAGAGAATTAGACAAAGCTTGTTTACAGTGATTCATTGGCTTTTCTTCTGCGGAAAAAAATAGTCATGGTGGAACTAATTGTGATGCTAATTTCAATGTAGTGAAATGACAAAAGCTTGGGCACGGTGTGCATTTTATGCAAATCAGAAGAACTAAGCTAGACAAAATGGTTTTGCGGGAAACAAAGAGGTTACACCCAAGGTGTACATTAAGCAGAAGAAAAATGTTTGTTGCAGGGCCAGAAATTTGTTGCACCTTAAAATGAGAGCAGAGAATAGGTATTTGTGTCTTTGGATACATCCTGGAACCATTTGCAAAAGTTTCAGCCAGCTACACTGGTCTTGGCAAAGGATCTTTAAAATGGTCTCATTGGATTAAAACCTGTCTTTGTCTTTTGCTATGTAAAGCTAATAGAAGCTGTGAGTGTGTGTGTTTTTGTTGGGAAATGGCTTGGAGGAAAGGGGTTATCTTCCCGTCCCCATTTAGCCAGCCACCAGAACAGTGGCCAGAGCCCAGAACCAAAGCAAGAAGAAGAAGAGAAGGAGGAGGAGGAGATCGGATTTATACCCCGCCCTTCACTTGGAGTCTCAGAAAGGCTTACAAACTTCCTTCCCCTCCCCACAACAGACACCCTGTGAGGTAGGTGGGGCTGAGAGAACTCTTTTGAGAACTGTCCTTGAACGAACAGCTCTGACAGAACTATGGCTTGCCCAAGGTCATCCAGCAGCTGCAAGTGGAGGAGTGGGGAATCAAACCTGGTTCTCCCAGATAAAAGTCTGCACACTTAGCCACTACACCAAACTGACACACGATCATCTGTTGGTATTCATCGTAAATAGGAAGCTTACAGTATTGAACAATATTGTTTCCAGTGTCAGTTGAGGAGTGGGTTTCACATGTATGTCTGCCACTCTTGAACCAAGAGACTCCTGGATCCTAGGGCTGATTTCCATACCAGGGGGCCACTCTAGCAAGACAGTGCTTTCTGGCGTGACCTCACTGGTGGCAAATATAAACAAAAAACATGCCAGGCCGATCTGGGAGTGCAGCAGATAATTTCCAGTAAGTGTAATGGTGGTGGTAGGAATGCTTCTGTCATAGACAGCTAGATTTGTGGACTCTTAGGCTGAGTTCAGACTGGCAGTTTGGCCTGGTAGAGGCACGTTTCACAAATAGATTAAAGGGGTCGGTTCACACAGCCACAGCTGTCAGGCGTTCCCCAGCCATACTCAACCCGTCCTATGACGATTCCCTACCGAGTTAAAAAAGTACCAGGTGAAAACTGTAGCAAACCCTGGGGAGCACATTGATCCCGCTTCCCGGAAGTGTGCACGCTAAAAGCCGCAAAAAAGCTGCATTGCTGCAGTGCTGCGCCCATGCGCATGTCACCAGAATGAAAAAAAGCCACTTACAGCTGCGCCTCCACCAGGGGCAGGCCAACAGTGCAAATGTGCCCTTGTGCCTCCTCTTCGGTATGCTTCCACATCAGTAGGTGCAGTGTGACCAGGAATCCCCAGCACAACTGGGACTGGGTCTTTTTGCCCCGCCTCCCTCGTGCTTCTTACTGCCAGTCTGTCCTCAGCCTTAGTTCCTGACAGGAGGAGGCCCATGTTTGCTCTGGCCTCAGCAGTTGGTCAGAAGTCATCTCCCACCCCCCAAAAAAAATCCCCCTAATGAGTATGACTTCTGGGGGAAATGCATTTGGAGAGTTTGGGAAGGGAAGGGCTTCTCATGGACAAAAGGATTTAAAGGGCTCTTCCACATCCTCATTTTTTCCCTACTGTTTCAGTTCTTTTCTGCATGTGTTTTGCTCCCTCTAGTGGTTGATTTGATATGACATCTCTGAATGTCTGTTTTATCTCCCTGCAGATTTACACTGCAGACTTTTGTGTGAACATAAAGGGATGTAATATCAAATCAACCACTAGAGGGAGCAAAAACAAAGCAATAGGGTCACACAAGTAAGAGAGAGAGAGAGAGAAAGACTATGGAAGAGCCCAGAAGGAAGGCATTAATGTCCTGGAGGCAGGGTACCCTATATTGACACAGACCAAGGGGACTCTTTCTCTGAATCATTGCATGTATTCTTACAGGGAGCATTCCAGGAGGAGAGTATGGGAAGTGTCTCCATATGAAACTCTTACATTCTGTTTCCTTGCTGACTGCTTTCCTTCAGCAAGCAACTACCAGGGCTGAAGGCATGAGAAATCAGTTCACTTTCTCATTTGCCCCCCCCCCCCCGCTTATTCCCAGACTCTGGGGACAAATGCACACGTCATAAGATCGTGGAGACAAAGGTTCATATCCCCACCATGTCATTGAAGCTCACTGGGTGACCATGGGCCAGCCAATCTCACTTAGCCTAACCTACCTGGCAGAGGACAGAAGAACGTTGCCATAAGCCACTCTGGTTCCTTAATTGGGAAGAAAAGAACACATCTAAATAAACAAGCAGCATGTCTCTTATTTGTTCTACTGACAGGATTGTTAACCTTCAGGTGGGCCCGGAAATCTTCCAGAACCATCCTCAGATCACATCAGTTCCCCTGGAGCAAATAGCTGCTTTGGGGTGTGGACTCTTTGGTTGAGGTCCCTCTCAGGCCTGTAGCTATAGTGGGGCATCTTGGGGCCCGGCCCCCTAACTTGCCACCAAGGGCCCCCTGACTCCCCATCCTGCCCAGGCGTCCCTTGGGGCGTGTGTGCAGGAGGCTGTGTGAGTGGTCCCCCCTGACTTAGTTAAAGGCCCCCCGAATTAAAAAAAATCCTGGCTACAGGCCAGGTCCCTCTCCTCCCCAAAACCCCGCCTCCTGGAGCTCCACCCTCAAATCAACAGGAATTTCCCAAGCCAAATTGGGCAGCCCCGTCTACTAAGTCAAGCACTGCTGGTTTCCTCTTAAAAGCAGAGAAATGGATACAGAAAAAACACCTCACTGCAATTGCACCCACATCCTTATGGACTTTAAAAAAAAAGTCTAATTGATAGATCAGGTCAATTAATTGACTCAGTAATATGAATATGCAGTTTAATTGTTTTGTGATTATGCTTATGGTTTAACTCTGATAAGTTCCAGCAAATCTTCAACGGGTACAGCTGGAAAATGCAGCTCTTCTTAGGCATTGACATTCATTAGGAGCTATTTAATTTGGACGACTTGCAAAAAAATGTACAATGTGAATTGATTTCCTATCTAAAGGTTATTAGAGTAATGACTGAAACCTCTGATGGTCTGCAGCCAGGCATTCCCTGTGAATATCAATACAGTAGCTTGCAAACTCTATTTCCCTTGCTTTTCATTCTCAAAGGCCATCCTGAGATAGATGGACATGTAATAGTAGAGATGTATGAGAAAACAGATGTTTAAGATGTTGACTTTAGTTGCTGTTCTGATAAATATGATGACTGAGAAAAGGACACAATGTTTGCTATTGAATTTAACATAGAGTAACATTTCAAGGTGGAGTAGTGGTTTATGCTTTGGGGAAATATCGGCGGAATTCCAAAGAAGCAAAAGTTTTCATAAACAAACTTCCTTTGCAAGCTATGATTTGTTCTTGTGCACCCCTAACTTGGGTTTTTTTTAAAACTAAAATTAGTGATTATTTATGTGCAGTATTTAAAGGATTTTTGGCCCCGGTCACACGGGAGGATTTGCCACGGCTGAGGGACGGATCAAGGGCACATCAAGAGGGCACGATCATACCGCAACATCTGGGAAGCGGAGCACACCCGTCCCTGATCCGTCCCTTCCAGGCAAAACCGCACATCAAAAAGGTAGCACCAAAACAGGACTACCTTCTGGTTGATGCACAGCACGGGCGGGCGTCTGATCACCGACGTGCCTGTCTCCCCGCAGCATCCGAGGCCCTGTTGAACTGCATGCGCATGTGCAACAGGCTTGCCTCCTCTTCTGTCTGTGGCTCCCCCCCCCACATCTGATCATGCCGGGAACCAACTGCGTGGGGGCTCGGGGGATCTGTCTGATCCCACCGCTGCGCTTCTCTTTTGTTGCGGCTCTAAAAAGCTGCACTTTAGCTGCGCCTTCCCCCCCTGGTGTGACCGGAGCCTTTGTATTGCATTTCAATAAAAGAATCCAAAGTGGTCTACAAAAAAACAAAACAAAACTGGAATTTAGACCAGGAAAAAAACCCAGTAAGATAATATCATTTTTAAAAAAAAAAAAGCAGCAAAAGCATAGTATTATTATTATTTATTTATTTGATGTATACCTCACCCTTCCCACTGAAGCAGGCTCAGGGCGGCATACAAAAGATAAAACATAAGAACAATTATGACATAAATAAAACCATCTGAAAACAATCCAATATCATAAAGTGCTAGCTGGTTGTAAACTAATACATTAGGGATGGCGGCAACAGTTATGTTAATATGATCTCTGGCCTCCTTTGTTCATCAGCTTCTAAATCTTTATCATATATATGTGGCTGGCACAGACCGTAATGGTGGAGTCGGGCACAGGGCTCTGTCTTTTAAGAACAGCTCTGACAGAACGATGGCTTGCCCAAGGTCATACAGCAGCTGCATGTGGAGGAGTGGGGAATCAAACCCAGTTCTCCCGGCTTAGAGTCCACGCACTTAACCACTACACCCAACTGGGTCTCAGAGAATGGGTGTAATTTTTTTATATGAGGAATGAGAAGGCACTGCAACCTGGAAGCCCACGGAGGATGAGGCTATACCTCACTGCCACCCCTGTTGTCCCATGAGCCTCCAATGGGGGAGGTCACCAGCATTCTCTTCTCAAGGGGTTCTGGGATTGCGTTCTTTCTTCCTCCATAGAACGAGGAGAAAAAAACCTGTTAAGATCAGCAACTCTCCACGCTTTCTTCAGGAGCAGAATAATGGCAAAATGAAGTATGGAGGGATATTTTTTTCCCCTTATCGTTCCAAACTCTGATTCCTTTCATATTTAATCTGCCGCTGAAATGCATATCAATTAAGCTATGCTTGATACAGTTTTACACTTTGGTAATGCAGATCCATTAACAACAATGTAATTTAGTGCCGTATTAAAATGAAGATACCTGGAAATTACTTAAACTATGACAGTTAATGGACACTCCGCAATGGCACCCTATTAAAATAATGGCCCTGGGATTGCCTTGAGGTATTCAGACATAATATGATGAGTGGAGCTCAAATTGTTGCAAACATTTTACATTAAAATCAAATCTGTCTTTGCTAGTAATTCACTGGGTCATTAACTTGGACTGCAAGCAAGCGTTTGCACTGCGGTACACATTTGATATAATTGATGCACAATTTCCCTCATTTAAAGGAATTCTTCTGTCATTACACCTGGCATAACAGAGGCTGTCGATTGGTGGAGCCATTTAAAGCACACTTGCCCCAGCTTTTTGTACAGGTACAGCCACAAATAGAAGTGCACTGGATAGAATCCTGAAATGGCATAAAGTAACTTTACTGCTTCAGTGATCAAACAAGTGCTTTTGAATGCTACAAATTCTCCTCCTCTTTAAAATTATTCCTTTACCCTTATCATTGTGTGTTTGAACCAAGTGTTGAAAGCTCTTCTTGTTTCTGAGTTTCCGGTTTATGGCAACACGCTGGGGGATGCTTCTCCCCGACCTCCCGGGGATGTGATCTGCGCACCAGCAGAAAGGGGGGGTGACAGGTCACTACCCCCCCCGGAGCCTTGGCAAAAGGCTCCTAGCCATGGGGCTTTTGAGGGGTGGCCTCTTCATCAGTGCGATGATGGGGAATTGAGGCGCTCCTCTGCCCTGACGGTCCTGCCGCTGAGTGTCTGTATGGATCTAGAGCCGCTGACTGGGACAAGCATTGGAGATCGAGCATTTTGAACGTATGCGAGCGAGGTCGTATGACCAACAATGAACTGTGAGTCGGGTTAAAGCGAAACGATAATTTAAAAAGAAAGCTACTCCCTGGGAATGGCGATAAAAGCAAGTGTGGGAGGGGCCCCTCCCATACGCATGAACAATGAAATACTAAGGGGGGAGTGGAAGAAAAAAGCATTGAAATCTGTTTTGAGAGACTTACCAGAGCACGGATAAGCATGTGGGCGTATTTCAGAGACTTTAGCAAGTTTTCATAAAAGTAAACAATCCATAAAGATGGCGAGGAAAAGGGCAGAGAAAGACAAACCAGCAAAAGTGAAACCAGCTTGAATCTTGAGCCCTCAACCGGAAGAGACCACCGAGCTCTCCAAAATGTTGGCAGAGATCTTGCGCCCTCTGCTGGACCAGATGACTAACATAGAACAAAAGCTGATGAATCTAAACCAGAATTTTGCAACTCAGCAGCTCCAACTGACTGAGACTTTAAAAATAACGGAGCAAACAGCTGAGAAGGTGAAGGAAATGGACGCCAATGCCAAAAAAGTCAAGAAAAGGTGCAAAAGCTGGAAAAGAAACAAGGCTTTGAAGAATCACAACTTTTACAGCTGCAAATGGAAAAAGCAAATTTGGTCCTACGGTTTCAAGGGGTCCCAGAATTAAAAGGTGAGAATCTAAAGCAACTTCTGAGTGAAGCATTAGCCCCAGTTACAGATTTGAAAGTGGAGTATCTTGCAAGCGAAATGGATGTAGTCTATAGGTCCTATTCCATGTACATCAAAAAGAATAATCTGCCTGGGGAAATAGTGGCTAGATTCTCAAAGTGACATGTGAGGGATTCTATCCTGAAAGCAACTACAGGAACACCCTTGAAAATCAGGGACAACACCATCAGGATTTTAAAAGGCATTCCATTTGAAATAAGATGAAAGAGAAAGAAATATAAAGATTTAATCCTTTTTCTTCAAACAAACAGCATTGTCTACAGATGGGTAATTCCAGAAGAAGTCATTTTCAAACTACAAGATAAAAAAGAAAATATTGACTCTGTTTCCAAAGCATGTGAGTTCCTGAGAGTGCAGCTGGAAGAGCCATCCAGGGTTGAGAAGGAAAAAGATGACAGCAAATCCAGTGCCGAATTGGACTCGGTGTCTTCCAACGAGGACTCTCTTTCTGATAAGGGGGCGGCTGCCACCAAGCGTACATATAAATTGAGGATTAGAAAAGATAAGACAAAATGAAGGCTGAAGGACTCTGAATTGTGCCTTTAAACTTTAGTTTTATTGTGGGATGCTCTGGGGATTTTCTTAAATGGATAAAACATTGGATAAAAAGATAAAAAATTAGCATAGCCAACTATGTTCAAAGTAACACTAGAAATTTAAGATTAACATTTATATAAGCTGTTGTTATGATCTCCTATACTTGGGGTTTTAGTTAGTTGTGGTTTTCTTTCCTTTCTCCCTAGATGTAGTTACCCCTTCCCAATTTTTCGTTGTAGTTTGTAGTCTATTAAAAATGCAGTAAAAATTCGCTTCTGGGGGGGCTAATTAAAAAAAAGAAAGAAAGCTCTTCTTGTTTCTGTTTTGGGCTACCTCAGGCCCAGGTCACTATAAAAGCAATTCAAGCAGCTGCTTGCATGTGCTATGTGCAGTCAACTCACTTCCGACTTATGGAGACCCCATGAGTTAAGGACCACGAGAATGCCCTATTGTTAACAGTTCCAGCTCAAGTCTTGCAAACTGAAGGCCCTGACTTCCTTTCCTGAGCCAATCCATCTCATGCTGGATATTCCTGTTTTTGAAAGAAGAAGAGAAAGTGGGTTTTTTAAAAATTTCTCACTTTTCTCTACCTTAAGGAGCCTCAAAGTGGCTTACAATTGCCTTGCCTTCCCCTCCCCACAGCAGGCATCTTGTGAGGTTAGGTGGGGCTGAGAGAGTTCAGAGAGAACTGTGACTGGCCCAAGGACACCCAGCAGGCTTCATATGGAGAAGCAGGGAATCGAACCCTGTTGTCCAGATTAGAGTCCACCTCTCTTAACCACCACACCCTTCTGGCTCTCAGGAAACACACATCAGTGCATGCTCAGGATGTTCTGCCACCTACCTCCTGGGAAGAAGGTGGGGTCCAGCTACCAAGTCTGGCTGGTAAAAGTACAGGTTGGGGGGGGGGGGCCACCAGCTCATTAACCCCCCAGTGGACATAATTTATTTTATTTATTTATTTATTTATTTGATTTTTACCATGCCCTCCCCGCTGAGGTAACCTCTCAGAAAGATGTTTTGGAAGCACTACTGGTGCTGATGGGAGATGGGGGTAACAGGTCAGGTAGCCGATGGATGTCCATGGTCTTCCTGCCCTGTGTCACCCAGGAGGAACCTGGTAGACCATCAAGTGCCTGCTGTTTACTGAGATCTTTGCAAGAAATGCTAGACTGCACTGACCTTCATCTAATCCCTCTAGGCACTTCCTATGCTCCTAATCAAGAGTGCATATGCATGATCAGTGGTCACAGGTTAATTATGAACTAATAAGGAATTCTGAGTAGGTACTCTGGCTTTGTACATTGAAATCACAGTTTTAGAAAGTAAACTGTGCAAGATTGACCCCAGCCTTCCTCCTACTGTCCCTCAACTAACTCCCACAAGGTAATCCTAAATTCTTTTGAACCCTGACAGGTGTGTAATCAGTATCATACACATTGAGGCGGAGCTCAGACTGGCAGTTTGTCCCAATATAGGCACGTGTGAGGAACGTTTCACAAGCGGATTAAAGGGGCCATTCACACAGGCACATCTGTCCGGCGTTCCCCATCTGTACTCAACCCGTCTTGCAACGCTTGCCTCCCAGGTTTAAAAGATACCTGATGAAAGTGGTAGCAAACCCTAGAGAGCCCATTTATCCCGCTTCATTCCGCTTCCCGGAAGTGTGAATGCTAACTGCTAAAAACTGGGAACAGCCCGTGTTAATAATGTGTGTCAGCTGTTTATGCTGACTGACCTCCTAGCCTCACTCTAGCACCAAGAAGGTGCAGGTGATTGCCTTGAAGAGGGGGTAGTGATGTGGCCGGATGTGCCTATGGCCCACAGCGGCTGGATCCTGCCCTATTTGCCGCTGCACCTAGGCATCTGCAGCGAGGAAAACGCCACTTAAAGCCACACCTCCGGGCCAACAGTGTGAACGCTCCCTCGCACCTCCTCCCGGTATGCTCCCGCATCAGTCAGCGCAGTGTGACCGGGAAAACCCGGAACAGTTTGTTCCGGCTCTTTTTTGCAACGACTCCCTCCCGCTTCAAACTGCCAGTCTGAACTCAGCCTGAGAACGTCTGCACTACATCCATTCAAATGCAATACTGGTCAATGTAGACAGTTCGTGTATTTGTTTATTTTAAAGCTTTCTAAACCCTTCCCCATTTTCAATTAAGAATCTTCAAGGTGGCAAACAACACTATTAAAAAAAAATGCAATACAATAAATATCATATAACCTGCAGTAATGAATGAAGAACACTACTTTTGGGGGAGGGGCTGTGGCTCAGGGCAGGCAGAAGGTCGCAGGTTCAGTCCCTGGCATGTCCAGTTGAAAAAGGAACAGGCAGTAGGTGATGAGAAAGACCTCAGCCTGAGACCCTGGAGAGCTGCTGCCAGTCTGGGTAGACAATACTGACTTTGATCAATCAAGTATAAGGCAGCTTCATGTGTTCATCTAAAAAAACACAATAAGATCAGGGTTGACAGGTCCCCTGGTTAGTTTTCTGGGGGTGGGCAGGGGCACCGCATGATGTCACCAATGTGATGACATCACCTGGAAGTGACATCATTGTGTTGGGGATGTTGTGTGATGTGACACTATGGTATTTGGAGGAAACTCTATGGTTTTTCCATCCTCAAACCATAGAGTCTGCCTAAGTACCAGAGCATCCCCCATGACACCTTCAACACAATGATGTCACTTCTAGGTGATGTCATTGCATCGGGGACATCGCACAGCTTAGGGGTGGGGTTTCCCCCACCAGCCAGGTGATCCGTAGTATAGAAAAGCCCCTGAAATCGAGGGATCCCCTACCTGGACCTGAGGACTAGCAAGCCTAAATAAAATATAGTCTAGTACCATAAAGCAAAACAAAAGCAAGCACCTCCAGTAAACTAAAATGTAGCACAACAAATAAGTTGCAGGTGCTTTCCTCAGTTTCCTTTAGCAGCAAGAGTTGATGGAACACTTTCCCCGAATTACAACAGTTCCCTAAATTATAGTTAGTAGCAGATTGTAACAAGACTTTCTTAACATCAGCAACTCTTCACCAGTAATTTAATTAAATGTCATCAGCAGCTGATGGACCAGCCTCTAAAGGTCAGCTTAGGGAACAAAAGCCAACTGAAGTGTTTTTACTAGACACAGATGATAACAGAGTTGACACAGGGTGACATGGCACCACCACCAAAAAGGCCCTTTCCCATGTAATAATAGATTGAAATCTGAGACAACTAGTAAAAGGTAAAGGTTTCCCATACTCAAAAGCTAGTCAAATCCAACTCTAGGGGGTGGTGCTCATCTCTGTTTCCAAGCTGAAGAGCCAGCACTGTCGAAAGACATTTCTGTGGTCATGTGACCAGCATGACTAAATGCCGAGGTGCACGGAATGCTGTCACCTTCCAACCAAAGTGGTACCTATTATCTACTTGCAATTTCTTGCTTTCAAATCCCTAGGTTGGCAGGAGCTGGGGCCATAGACAGGAGCTCACTCCATCATGCGACACTAGGGTCTTGAAATGCTGAACTACAGACCTTCCGGTCTGCAGCTCAGCGTCTTAACCTCTGAGCCAACTATAGACAGTGTATTAACCTTGGAGGAATGACTAATCTGAATAAAATGTCTTCCAACTTTTATATCTGAACCAATTGGCTCATGTGATTGGGCCAGTTCTACCCATTTTCCCCATGGTGCTATAATGTCTGTGACTGCACTCCCCTTTCAGTTTCCATTTTCCTGTCTTTACAGTTCTTACCCCCCAGAGTGGTGAAGAACAGTGAATAGAGAGGGAGGGAGGGAGAGAGAGAGAGAAAGAAAGATCCAGCTGATATGTGCCTGACAGGGCAAGTGACCAACCAGAACAGTTAACCACTGTTCACACTTCACAGCATCATCCTGGATTGGGGGAAACACTGCACACAAAAAAGTCAACCAGTTGACTGCAGCTGGCAGGAAAAGCCTGCTTGGAGGAGGCATGGCTAGAATATAACCCCAAACAGCCACGGCTCCCTATTGGCTGCCAATGATTTCACCGCCCAATGAGGCTTCATGCCTCCTTTGAATCCATTTGCCTGGGCCAAACTGCTCACTGGCATTAATGCCAGGAATTCGACTTCTCCACTTTATCCTCGTAACAACCCTTTGAGGTAGGTTAGGCTGTGTGGCTGGCCTAAGAGCACTTAGCAAGCTCCCGAGACAGAGCGAGGATTCAAACCCAGGCCTCCCACTAAACCACACTGCATAAAATACGCAGATAACGGAAACAGTAGACATGAAGGACCCAGGGGAAGGATTGTCTGGGTAAGGAGCAAAGCAGAAACAGCCAGGAGCAAGGCAAGACACGGAGCCAGTGAGCTGCATGCAGTACACATGGGCCAGATCTGTACGTGCAACAAAATAAAGTGTGACTGAGGCCGTAGGGAATTCTGCACTGGTTGAATGGACGCTACTGTCTCAGACTGTACAGGGGAGCCTACCATTTTTAATGCTCCCCTATCTTTAATCAAGACAGTATGTATTTATGAATTTCTGCATTGTGCAGGGGGTTGGACTAGATGACCCCGGAGGTCCCTTCCAACTCTATGATTCTATGTAGATAATTAGCATGTCAGACTGAGGATTGCTAGTCTTTAGGGTCACTACTACATTAGGTTTCCTCCTGCAGGGAGTCTTCATTTGGGGAGCACTTCGAAACTGTATCCCCCCTGTTAAATAGTGGGTTCCATGGATGAACAGATTCCAAGTCTAGTGATCAGCTCTACTTTATTCAGTGATTTCAGGAAGAAGAAGAAGAAGAAGAAGAAGAAGAAGAAGAAGAAGAAGAAGAAGAAGAAGAAGAAGATGATGATGATGAAGAAGAAGAAGATGAAGAAGAAGAAGAGGAGGAGGAGGAGGGGGAGGAGGAGGAGGAGGAGGAGATTGGATTTATACCCCGCCCTTCACTTGGATTCTCAGAGCGGCTTACAAATGCCTTTCCCTTCCCCTCCCCACAACAGACACTTTCAGAAGTCATTTGCCTAACTCATAATAGCCCATGATCCAAGAAAGTTGAGAGCTCTTCATAACCCATCATCATATGATTCCCCTGAAGATATAAGTGTGTTTTTTTGTTTTAATGTAGTTGCGCAGCCACAGCAGAGCAGCTACACAAGAAGAGGAGGAGGAGGAGATTGGATTTATACCCCGCCCTTCACTACCAGAAGGAGTCTCAGAGCGGCTTACAAACTCATTTTCCCTTCCCCTCCCCACAACAGACACCCTGTGAGGTGGGTGGGGCTGAGAGAACTCTGACACAAACTGCTCTTTCAGGAACAGCTGTGCCAGAGCTTGTGACTGGCCCAAGGTTCCATCAAGCAGGTGCAAGTGGAGGAGTGGGGAATCAAACCCGGTTCTCCCAGATTAGAGTCCGCACACTTAACCACTACACCAAACTGGCTCTCCAGTAAGACTGTAGACCAGAGCCTCAGCTTGGTTACATTGCCTAGAATTGCCACACCCCAAACACACCCCACTCCCAATGATAGGCTATTTACAATACTTTACACCTTGATTGGTTACTGCCAGAATCCTGTTGGTCTATTGTTATTCGGCTCCAAGCTCACCCTGTCTCTAGCAGCACGGTCCTGCAATGTTTCAGTCCCAATACATAACACCCCCCAAATCCAAAACAGGACTGTCTGTTCTATCAACTCAAGTCGACCATCTCGCCTGGCTGCATGCATCCTCCTGAGCAGACCTTCGTGTCTGTGACTTAATGATTGACAGTGCGCCTTGACTGAGCAAGACCCAAGTTCTGATCAGGCTGTCAACTCAAGACTGAACTTGCTCACCCTCTCCGGAGTCATTTGGCCTGACTACGTCCTTGTGCTGCCACATCTCAAATAGGGGTCGTGACCTCATTTGTTCAGGCTAAGAAGAATGGGACAAAGCTCCCTAACCTCACAAGATTGCCGCTGAAGACTCGGCACTCATGTCTAACAGCATTCACATTTTCCTGGGAAGCCTATCACACATAAGTGCAACCCAGGCTTAAAACTTCCTAGCTTGTAAAGAACTGATGAGTTAACAAGTCATGATGGATAGGCTTGCTATCTTTTCTTTCAGACTCAGGCTATTGTGGGACCTCAAGAACATTATTAGCACCAGACAAAGTCGAATGTGGCTCTTCTTCCTCCCACCCATGTGCAACTATGTCTGGATACATTTGACCTCTTACCATCATCACGTAATGGCAAAAGGTACCAAACCTACTTGATCACTGATGTGTTTGTGCCATTATGGAGAAGTCAGGTTGGTATATGAGTTTGGCTGGGAGTACTAAAATGAAGTAGGAGCTGCGGTGGCTCAAGTGGTTGAGACGCTGAACTGCAGGCTGTGGAAGGTCAGTAGTTCAGCAGTTCGAGACCCGGGTGCCGCATGATGGAGTGAGCTCCCATCTCTAGTGCCAACCTAGCAGTTCGAAAGCAAGAAATTGCAAGTAGATAAATAGGTACCACTTCGGTGGGAAGGTAACAGCATTCCGTGCGCCTTGGTGTTTAGTCATGCCGTCCACATGACCACGGAAACGTCTTCGGACAGCGTTGGCTCTTCGGCTTTGAAACAGAGATGAGCACCACAGCCCTAGAGTTGGATTCGACTGGCTTTGGAGCAAGGGAACCTTTACCTTTGCCTTACTAAAATGAAATTTGCTGCCTGGAAACTCTGGCAATAATTTAGAAAACAAAACTTTTTTTCTATTGCCCAGTATGGAAGAATATGATTTTTAACAACATATTCAATTATCATTTGTTTCAGAATAAGAAGCCAAATTATGTTAACAACGCCAGGGCCACAGGCCAACAAGGCCATGGCTCAGTGGTAGAGTGTCTGCTTTGCACACAGAAGATCTTAGTCACCATCTCCAGGGGAAAGAACTTTGCCTGAGACCCTGTAGACCCATGTAAACAATATTGACCTTGATGGACTAATGGTCTGATTCAGTACAGCATAGCTTCATTAGTTCATTATAGCAGTGGCTTTTCTGAACTTGTTTATTTTATTGTTTGGAAAGATTGACACGTACCTTTTCTATTCCAAAGAATTACCACAATGGCTCACAAAAGATGCATATGAATTCAGAAACATTAATCTCTGATGTGGATGCAGCTGTGACATTTATGTTAATGTTTGGAAGAGAGTTTAGTATTGGCGCTTGGCTGGGAACGCTAAAACAAAATCAGACAGATCATGTTGAAGACAGACCAGAGAACTAAATGGATAAGACAAAGATTAAAAACAGCAGTAACAGGAAGTAGTAAAAGAACAACACTCAGAACTAAAGCTGTAGAACACCAACAGAAGACAAAGAAACAATGCCTGTCAGAGTCTAAAAATCTCCATGCATGGCAGATTTCTAAAAACCGGCTGGTCTCAACAAAGATAGTGCCAAATATATCACCAGACTAAGAGAATTCCACAGCCTAAGGGTGACAAAAGAGTTCGTTGTTTTGTTTTAATGGCTGTTTTGCTACCCCTACAATACAAAGTGAGAGGTTTTCAGCAAAACCCTACCCTTTTATATTCATCTTATATTGCTGGACATGGTCCTTCAGTTACTTTGGACTTTTAGCCATTTAGGGATTCGGAAGGTCAAAACACGCACTTTGATTTGAGCTCATAAATAAACTGGGAGACTAGGACATTCCTAAAGCGTTGGACTTGCATGGGCACAAACTGGCTCATGAACTAAAGTTCGTGACAAATATTTGCTGGTTTGTTGTTTGCGAAGTCAAGTTCATGAAAAGACAACCAGCATGAACTTTTCATGAACTTTCAAGCTGATTGTGGTGGTTCGTACCAGTTTGTGACCAGAGACATTTCTAAACAGACTGTGTCCACTCAATCATAATGTTTACATAACTGTTAGAGCAACAACTCGGAGGGCATGTAGAGGAGCATCTGGGGAATGTCCCTTGTGACTTTGATGTCTCTAGCTTGCACAGGATCTATTCTATGTACTACTGAACTCCTGGATCCCACCAAAGGCCAACAGTAAGCATGAAAGCAGATATTCCTCTACATGCCCTCCAAGTCTGGTGTCTCTTGCTTCAGGCAGTCCTTTCCCCAGAATGCACTTTCCTGTGCCACCTTCTTGGGGTGGGGGGTGTAACTCAGACCTCATAAATCCAATCCTCATCAAACTTGGAGGGCAGGTAGAGGAGAGTCACCCAGAAAACCACCTGTGAGCTTGGTGTCTCTAGCATGCCAGGGGATGTTCTATTGCCTCACAAACCAGACAAACCAAACTGATTTGTGAAGTGGCTAAAAGTTCATGACTAGGAATGGGCACAAACTGGCTAACAAATAAATGTCATCACAAATTTTGGGCTGCTCAGGTTTACCCCCGCTTTCTGCTCATCAGGAGAAACAGCTGAGCATCTGGGAGCACCCTGTCACTTAGCTGTTTGGTTCAAATGGCTCAGAACCATTTAAACTACTGCTGCTTTCTGGCCCCTGTGGCTTTCTGATGGGAGCCAAAAACAGGTGTGTATAGGATTAACCCATTCAGCCCAGTCCAGGGGTGAGAGGAAACCCTATATTTCAGCACATTAAACAAAATCCACGAGACAGTCTGTACTCTCTCTAGGATTTAGAACAGTTTGCCACCAGAATCTCTTCCAAGGGGTCCCCACCCAGCCTAAGAGCAGAGATTCAATCTCTTAGCTGGCATCTGGGACTTAACACATCAGCAACTCTAACTCAGAGGTGCACACAATTACTCTCACAGTGGTAGCTCAGTGGTCAGCAGGCACGAGATTTAGCCCTGGAGTTCAATTATTGCATCAGAGACAATTACAAATATGAATGATCTTTATTCAGTGCAAAGCATAGCAAGAGGATACAACAAAATAATAACAACCTATGGCTATTTGCCCTTACTGCACATTAATAATAATCACAGTTACTGAGTTAAGTGTAGCATCAGATAGTCCAAGAGTGTCCATTGCATAACAGTACAGGTTGGCACCAAGGGATTTCGAAGAGAAATACCATCTTGTGCAGGTAGATAGTCCAGGACTGCTCAGAGATACAGATCCACAGTAACAGAGGTTTGCAACTGGCAACCAGTTCACAAAGAAGCTCTTTGTTTCAAAAGTCAGGATCCCAGGAGCAAGTGCAAGAGAGCTCTTCCCTAAAGAACCACGGAGTTATACCCCATGCCAGTCACCATCAGCTGTGGCCATCAGCCAATCATGAGAGGCAGGGGTGTGTGCCCACTTTCTGGTTGCCATAGCTGCCACATCAGATGTGTGGGGATTGGCTAAGAAGTTAGAGGCCCTGCCTGCAGTCAGGTGATCCAATTTCCAGCTTTCTCCATTGTGTACGTCACATGGCCCATG
This sequence comes from Gekko japonicus, assembly GCF_001447785.1. Taxonomy (NCBI): domain Eukaryota; kingdom Metazoa; phylum Chordata; class Lepidosauria; order Squamata; family Gekkonidae; genus Gekko; species Gekko japonicus. Next base: position 716,824 of record NW_015162493.1, read on the forward strand.
TAGGCCATACAAGCGGAGCCTTTAAGTCTGGCCCTCGCAGGGAGGTGTTAAGGAATGTGGGTATCTGGCATGATTATATGGCATGGCTATTTGGTGGCTTAGCCATCTGGTCAAGTGACAGAAATCACACTACGCCATCTGGCCTGTAGCAGGAAAAAGGATATACAGAATGTAACCACAGGAAGAAGGCATGAGAATTTAGAAACAATATTTCTATACAAGGTGTTTAAATGGCCCTGCTTTCTGCTCCCCATGAAAAGCTGCGGGGGGCAGAAAGCAGGGTTTAAATGGAAGAGGTGAAGTCCCTTCTCAGGAGATCTTCTCTCCCACCTTTCTGCTGGTGGAAGCTCCCCACAGCTAGCAAGAAGTAAGGGGGGAGATCCTTCCTGGGAGATCTTCCATCCCTTCCTTTCTACTAGTGGTGGCTCCCAGCAGAAAGGTGGAAGGGAAGTCCCTTTATGGGAGATCTCCCCCATATTTCTGCTGGCTGGTGGCTTGCCAGGGCCAGCAGAGAGGTGGAAGGGAAGTCCCTTCCCAAGAGATCTCCTCCCCTTTCTGCTGGCAGGGGGTTGCCATGACCAGCAGAAAGATGGGAAGGGAGTTCCTTCTCAGGAGATCTCCCCCCCCCTCCTTTCTGCTGGTCAGGGACTGCACAAGACAGCACAAAACAGCGGAGCAAGTGAACTCAGCTGTTTTTCAGGCTTTTTGTAAACCCCATTTAAAGGTACTACAGTCCCTTTCAATAGGGTTGCAGGGCTATAAAATGCACAAACTGGTTCAGTTCATAAACAAGCTTCCTGGCTTGATTCAGGGTTTAGCCACAAACCACAAACCAAACCATATTTTTCTGGTCCATGCCCATCCCTATTTGGGACGGACCATGCTTTAGAAATGGGGTACACCACGAACTACAAACTGAACCAAAATGCATTTTTCTGGGAGCAATTACTGTACCTGAACTGTATCTACTGAGCTGTATCTACAGAAAACCAACTACAACCAAGGTACTATATACATGTTTACACATTCCACCAAAAGAATTATGAAGTTTACTGTCAGGATGCTGGGGGTATCGGTAACCCAGAAATCATACTGAGTGCAAAGTAGGGAAAATGCAGCACTGGGATTGGGGGTCTAGGAAGAATCAGTATGGCGAGGGAGCAAACATGGTCATAAATAGGCACAAGATTTAGTAAATGTGAGGGTCAAAGATTATTATAGCCCAGGCAAAGTCCATACTAGATTCAAGAGCATTTATAGTCCTGCTAAGGCTGGGAAACCATTGGATTCTCTAGGCGGGTGGAATCCCAGTGGAACTTTCTATCTTCTTCCTCTAGTGAATCAGCAAAGCACAGATTCATACCCTTGCCAATTCTAGCCCTGGTCTCTCCAGACAATTACCCTCACCATGAAACTCAAGTGAACTCGCTTCAAACTGTCAAGGATTTCAATTGATGTGTGAAAGGACTGTACAGAGATTGGGTGGAGTACCTACAGAATGTCTTAAGATATATAAATACTTGCACTGTGTCATTTTGGACAAACTCACTTTATTTCATAGTTTTGAATGGTAAAGTTTTGAATTTCCTTAATATGTGACCCTTTTAACTCTTGCCCGGTTCCCTACCCCTGCTGCTATAGTCTCAGATGCCTCTCTCTGATTTCGAAATATCAAGCCACTTTTGTGTAGTGGTTAAGAGCGTGGACTCTAATCTGGGAGAACCGGGTTTGAGTCCCCACTCCTCCACATGCAGTTGCTGCTGTGACCTTGGGCCAGTCATAAGTTCTTTCAGAGCTTTTCTCTCAAGCACAGTTTCACAAAAGAGCTCTCTCAGCCCCTCCTACCTCACAGGGTGTCTGTTGTGGGGAGGGGAAGGGAAGGGGATTGTAAGCCGCTCTGAGACTCCTTCGGGGAATGATGGGGTATAAATGCAAACTCCTACTCCTACTCTTCTTCTTCTTCAAGCAAAACTGGTGTATCCGAACTTTGCTGCAGTTCCCACAGGCCATCTGAATTTTTTTTCTTTTTAATCACCAACTTCATCAGGAGATCCATGCATTCATTCATAATGGTCAACAGTCAAAACAACAATGCTAATATAGCATGGCTTAATTTAAAAAAAGCACTATTTACCAATAGTTCTATTTCCATGCAAGAATTAAAGGATTGTGAGAGGAAGAACAATCACACATGGCATTAATAGTTAGGGTTGCCAGGTCCCGCCTGGCCACCAGCGTAGGATGGCAGGGTAGGGTTGACAGATCCAGGTTGGGAAGCTCCTGGAGATTTGGGGATGGAGCCTGGGGGAGACAGGGACCTCAGTGGGGTACAATGCCACAGAGCCCACCCTCCAAAGCAGCCATTTTTTCCAGGGGAACTGATCTCTGTATTTTGGGGATGAGCTGTAATTCTGGAGGAATCCCCAGGTCCCACTTCGAGGCGGCCATTCCAATGACCAGTGCAATCCTAAACTGGTCTGTTCAGAAACCTACCGAAGTCATGTCCATGGGGCTTACTCACAAGAAGGTGTTTTTAGGACTGCAGTGTAGTTCATCTGTGAGGAAGAGTCTAATTTTCACTTCATTTTTCCCTGGGCAATGGAGATTGCTGCAGAGAAACTTTCTTTGGAAGCATATTCTCTAGGGAAACTGTTCCCTACGGATTACATAGTGTTCGGACAAAGCAATATTAATATCTGATTACGTTTAGATTAACAAATATCCCTGGTACAGTGGGCACTTCAGTGAACAGACTACTCCCATGAAACTGGGATACTTGTATTAAAATTCTTTACACTCCTCTGGAAATCCCTACAGATGTTTCTCCTGGATGAGATATTCAGCATTCTCCTTCAGTTTCACCTTAAGACAGATGTGGTGGCTGAGAAGCTGCCAATCTAACCAGCATTCTTTTAGCTTTTCACTGTAAGGAGTTGAACTAGAGGGCCAGCCTGGTTTAGTGGTTAAGAGCAGTGGACACTAATCTGGAAAACTGGGTTTAATTCTCCACTCCTCCACCAAAAGCCTGCTGGGTGACCTTGGGCCAGTTGCAGTTCCCTCAGAACTCTCTCAGCCCCACCTGCCCTGCATGGTTCCTGTTATGGGGAGAGGAAGGGAAGGAGATTGTAAGCTGCTTTGAGACTCCTTAGGGTAGAGAAAAGTGGGGTATAAAAATAAGTTCTTCCTTTAGTCTTAGCATTGTAGGCTAAGCATTGATGCCACTTGCTTGGTGAACATCTTGAAACTCCAACGTGGCAGAATAAGGGGTGGTATTCACCTTTAATCTCAGCACAGCCTCACAAGATAGCTCTTTGCAACATTAGAATCTGTGTGTGGGGGGTGCACAGTTGGCATCATTAAGAAGATGTCCTGAACAGGGGTCATTTTGTAGGAAAAGAGGTGCAGGAGCTCATTAGCACAACTCATTAGCACGACTTATTTGCATATGCCACACCCCCTGATATCACCGGAACTGTGTCAGAAGGCAACACCCACCGCTCAGGCTCCACTGGACTGTTTTGGATTGCTAGCTATTGTGGGGGGGGGAACGTGCAGATCTGTCCTGGCAGAGGAGGGAGAGCTTGTACCTGAATAGAACTTGGTCTTAAAGGTGCCCAGGGGTCATTTCCTGCAGGAGCACACAGGAGCGGAGCTCCGGCAGTAAAGAGTCCAGGGGGCGGGCACATGCAACAAGCCCCACCCCCTACTCTCAGCAGCCCTCAGTCAGAGCAAGAAGCAGCCAAGTAAGTTGCAGAGCCCCACGGCCCCATCCCCCCCCCACGGCCCCACGGTCCAAAACAGTCCAGTGGCACCTTTAAGACCAAGTTTTATTCAGGGATGAGCTCTCCCTCCTCTGCGAGGACAGATCTGCACGTTCCCCCCCCCCAAATAACTAGCAATCCAAAACAGTCCAGTGGAGCCTGAGCGGTGGGTGTTGCCTTCCGGTGATGTCAGGGGGTGTTGCATATGCAAATAAGTTATGCTAATGAGTTATGCTAATGAGCTCCTGCACCTCTTTTTCTACGGAATGACCCCTGAAGGTGCCACTGGACTGTTTTGGACCAGAGTGTCCGGGGGGAGCTCTGCAGCTTACCTGGCTGCTTCTTGCTCTGACTGAGGGCTGTTGGGAGCAGGGGGTGGGGCTTGTTGCATGTGCCCATCCCCTGGGCTGTTTACAGCTGGAGCTCTGCTCCTGCGCGCTCCTGTAGGAAATGACCTCTGGCTTATAATTGGCTTATAATTGCCAATTCTGGATTAGATTGTACAGGGGGAGAGGGAGTTTATGGAAGATTGTGTCAACAGCCTGGGTCATGCCAGTGTTCCCTGTAAACTGAGTTAGCATGAGCTAGCTCATAGTTCTTTAGCCTCCAGCTCACACATTTTTTGTCTTCACTCAGGAAGGATGGCTCCAGAACAAACTAATTTGTGCCGTAGCCAAATCGCCCACATGCAACTTTAATGCCAGTAGCTCACAAAGTAGAATTTTTACTCACAAGACTCCACAGCTTAGAGGGAGCATTGGAACCCTATTCCAGAGAGAGCCCCAACAGAATTGTCGGCAACCAAGGTGGGGAAATCCCCAAGCCCTAGCAAGTACCCATCTGGATTCCTGGAGCCAGTTTGGTGTAGTGGTTAAGTGTGCGGACTCTAATCTGGGAGAACTGGGTTTGATTCCCCACTCCTCCACTTGCACCTGCTGGATGACCTTAAACAAGCCATAGTTCTGGCACAGCTGTTCTCAAAAAAGAGCAGCTTCTGTCAGAGCTCGCTCAGCCCCACCTGCTTCACAGGGTGTCTGTTGTGGGGAAGGGAGGGGAAGGGAAAGGAGTTTGTAAGCCGCTCTGAGACTCCTTTGGGTAGTGAAGGGCGGGGTATAAATCCAATCTCCTCTTCCTCCATCTATCAGCTGCCTGCAGCAGACCTTCTTAATGGGTCCAGCAACCCTATGGAGGAAAGAGGAAGCAGTAAGTCTGAGTTCTTATCAGGTCCATGACCAGGGAGTAAGCTTTAACTCCCCCAACTTAGATCTCCCTCCCCAGCAGTGTAATAGACTAAACCCAGGGCATGCCCTATGAAATGTGTGGAGCCAGTAATCACTTGGGACAGCCCCATGATTGTTGTGGAGGCCATGAAATCCTGATCCACTCCTGACAGCCTGGCCTCAGCATGGGTGTTAAAGTCACCCAGCACCATCAGTGTTGGGGTCTCCACTAGCACACCTGAGACCAGGTCAGCTAGCTCAGGAAGAGATGGATGAGCAGTGGTGTGGATGGTACACTACCAGGATCCATTCCCTGTCCTGGTCACCCACCTTCTGGAGCATACACTCAAAAGCAGCAGACTGCTGAATGAGGCAACTAGGTCAGCGGATGGAATCATGATAGCTCACCCTAACCCCACATCCCTGTTTCCCTGGCCTATCCGAGTTATGCAGAAGAAGACAATGGCAAAACCTCTTCTGGCCATCTCTTGACCTGAAAACCCCAAGATGGGTTTCCAAAAGTCAGTTGCACTTAATTAATATTATTTCTATGCAACTCTTGAAGGCACACAAGCCGTCTCAGGATTTGGACCTGGTTATATTCCTTGAGCTGCGGTGGCTCAAGTGGTTAAGACGCTGAACTGCAGGCTGTGGAAGGTCGGTAGTTCAGCCGTTCAAGACCCGGGTGCTGCATGACGGAGTGAGCTCCCGTCTCTAGTTCCAGCTCCTGCCAAACTAGCAGTTCGAAAGCAAGAAATTGCAAGTAGATAAATAGGTACCACTTTGGTGGGAAGGTAACAGCGTTCCGTGTGCCTTGGTGTTTAGTCATGCCAGCCACATCACCGCGGAAATGTCTTCAGACAGCACTGGCTCTTCAGCTTTGAAACGGACATGAGCACCGCAACCCTAGAGTCGGATTCGACTGTCTTTCGAGCAAGGGAACCTTTAACTTTACCTATATTCCTTGGGGCTTCACTCCCTAGTTTGTAGTCCCTAGACCTATACTTTAGATTCCCTCAGTGCCTTGAGAAGAAGAGAAGAGAAGAGATTGGATTTATACCCCACCCTTCACTACCCAAGGGAATCTCAGAGCAGTTTACAAACTCCTTTCCCTTCCCCTCCCCACAACAGACACCCTGTGAGGTCGGTGGGGCTGAGAGAGCACTGACAGAAACTGCTCTTTTTCAAGGACAGCTCTGAGAGAACTATGGCTTGCCCAAGGTCATCCAGCAGGGGCAAGTAGAGGAGTGCGGAATCAAACCCGGTTCTCCCAGATTAGAGCCTGTGCATTTAACCACTATACCTGGTTCTCCCTGATTACAGTGCTTCCCTAAAGTTGACACAGAGTCATAAGAACATAAGAGAAGCCATGTTGGATCAGGCCAATGGTCCATCCAGTCCAGCACTCTGTGTCACACAGTGGCCAAAACCCAGGGGCCATCAGGAGGTCCACCAGCAGGGCCAGAACTCCAGAAACCTTTCCACTGTTGCCCCCCGAGCACCAAGAACGCTGGAAGCATCACTGCTCCAGACATAGTGTTCCATCTATACCTTGTGGCTAATAGCCACGGATGGACCTCCTCATAAGAACATAAGTCATTCCAGTACTTGCTTTGCCCTTCTGACTTCTGCACCTAGCCTCTGTCCTCTCTGCCCGTGTCTTCTATAACTTCGAGGATCTCATTCTAAGCTGGATCCAGACACCATTGATCTTATTTGACCTTAACTTAGCCGGCTTTCCAGTCCTCACACAGCTCCTCTATCCATAGGCCTCAGTCTCAATCAATGGAGAACAATTGTCTTTTACACTTTCTGGATTGAGGATCTTTCTCCCTTAGACAGCATTGTTCCTTCAACAACCAAAACCTTTCCTGCCGTCTCACCAGCTTAGTCAATTTGGCATCAGTGGCTCCCCCCATCACTAGAGCACACCAATATAGATAAAGTACACTGTATAATATGATGCGGGGTGGGGGGGGAGTAGACACAGGGAAGTACTCCTTACTGTGCAACACTCATCCTTTTGGGTGACATCTCCTAGGGTCTCTTGCTCTTGCGGTTCTTCAAAAGTAATTGGAATTAAAGTACTCTGTGAATTGATTCTCAGGAGTTTACTTAGCAGGATTTGTGTGCACAGCCACCTACTGTAGCTTTCATTAAAAATGTTAATGACAGAAGTCATATGTTAGTGGGGTGTGTTTTTTTTTTGTAAAGTCTTCTGGCAGAGTTGTGACAAATCCCATTACTCAAACAACATCTGCCCTTGGTCCCTTAATCACAATCTCCTGTTTTCATTATCTTGTTGTTAAATCTTGAAAGCAACGCAGCTTGCAACAGTTGTGAGGGGGAAATGACATTTCCCTGGGGGGGAGGGGGAAATCAAGCTAGATTCCTTCAGAATCAATTACTTGACAAAAAGATGCCTACAGATACAGGAATTCAATGGTATCCTCAAGAATAGGGTATGAGGCCGGGGGGGAGGGGGGGCGTCAGCCAGTTTGCATGTTGCTGAGAAAAATACATGTGCCCGAGCACCCAAGTGCATTGCCAAACAACTAGTGAAGGGGCTGTGGCATGGCAGAGCATCTGCTTTGTAGTGCAAAGTTTGCACACAGGTGGTCCCAGGTTCAATCCCCAGCATGTCCACTTAAACACTATTAGGGACAAGGTGATGTGAAAGTCCTTTACCAGAAATCCAGACAAGCTGCTGCCCATCAGAGTAGACAGTTCTGACCCTGCATGTGATCACACGAGCAGTTTGGCCAAACATAGCCACCCCTCCTCTCTGGATCAAATGGGTTCAATCAGACATGTACCTCTGGCTCTCATGACCCATTCGTCCCTAAGTAAAGGTAAAGGTTTCCCTTGCCCAAAAGCCAGTCAAATCTGAATCTAGGGGGCGGTGCTCATCGAAGCCGAAGAGCAGGCACTGTCTGAAGTCTTCTCTGTGATCATGTGGCCGGCATGACTAGACACTGAGGTGCACGGAATGCTGTTACCTTCCCACCCAAGTGATACCTACTTATCTACTTGCAATTTCTCGCTTTTGAACTGCTAGATTGGCAGGAGCTGGGGCCACAGACGGGAACTCACTCGGGTCTCGAACTGCCAAACTACAGACCTTCCGGTCTGCAGCTCAGCATCTTGACCACTGAGCCACCACTGGTCCCTACCTTGCACTAAAACAACTCCCATGTGGATTAAATAGCTACCTGCAAATTCCAGTGACTACCTCAATGAGGCACTTCCATGGCAGGTTTCTGAGCACCTGATCACCTGGGTGCACCATGGAAATGCATGAGCAGTGTGATTGTCCTACTCCATTTCTGGTGCAGCCCTTTCCCCCCACTCCCACTCCCGATGTGTGCTTCAGCACCCCCATAGAATGCTTCTGAGCACACATAGCAGGACTTAGAGAAAAAACCACCAACCCAGCTGCGGGCCCATGGTTGTGGCGCATTAGCGATGTGAATGACCAACTATGGGCCTGCAGAACTATGATGAGTAGGCTTAGGGGTTGCTTTGTGATCGACACAAAGTGTCCCAAACTCAAGCGGCTCATTTAGAGCTGACATCCTGCCGTGGCAAACAGCTCATGTGACCACACCCCCTGATATATCTGATAGCCTCACTCCATATAAGGCAGCTTCATGTGACCTTCTGTGAACTGTGGGTGTGTCACGGATGAACAAACAGCACTATGGAGTCATTGGTGAGGCAAGAACAGAAACCTGAGCAAATACCAAATCTAAGAATCATTTCAGCATTATTTTGAAGGTAGCCAAATGGTTTAGCTAACATCCCCCCCCCAAAAAAAGAGAGTTGTCATGTAGCCCCAAACATCCACCAATATTTGCCTAATATGAGATATGTCAGGTTATGTACAATTCTGATAGTAGGTCTTCAGCATTTCAGGCAGAAGTTCTGTTTAATGGAATGCCTAACAATTATTTAGACAATTTTTATGTTTTAGAGTCCTGCTCAAGGAAGGCTTCCAATTAAAAACCAAAGTATTAAAACACAAGCCACTAAACATTAGCAGCATAAAAAAAAACTGTCATCAAAACAGAAGAAGACCATTAAGATGCTGATAAGCTAAACCCCCTAATTAAATGCTTGGTTAAAAAAAAAACATTTTAGCCTAGCGCCTAAAAGATTGTAAAGTAGGCTCTAGGTGAACCTCAAGGGGGCTGGTGTTCCAAAGGCAGGGTGCCACCACAGAAAATGCGCTGTCTCTGGTCACCACTTGCCTCATCTCTGAAAGCAGGGGCACAAAGATCAAGGCTTGAGAGGCAGATCTTAAATCACAGTCTGGATAGTATGGGAGGAGATGATCTTTCTGGTACTCTGGCCTTAAGCTGTTTAGGGCCTTAAATGTAAGAACCTGTAGTCTGAGTTGTGCCCAGAAACAGGTAAGCAGATCTTTCAGCAGAGGGATGATACAGTCCCTATAAGCAACTCCTGACAGTAGCCTGATTGCAGCATTCTGGGCCAACTGAAGTTCTCAAAACTGATTTCAAAGGAAGCCCCATGTAGAGCATATTACAGTAATTTACTTGGATCGGAACATGGATCACTGTGGCCAGATCACACTTTTCGATGAACAGCTTTGGCAGAGAACCAGTTCAGAGCTGATGAAAAGCACTGAGTCTCCAGTAATAGGCCAGGATCCAGTAGCACCCCCAAGCTATAAACCTCTGATAGGCTGGCTCTGCAGTCTCCAGACGGGTTCTACATTGACCAACATCTCCTTAGTCTTATCTGGACTGAGTTTCAGTTTGCTCTTCCTCGACCATTGGCCGGACTCAGTAGATATACAACAGGCCAAACCAACTGTAGATGCTCTGCTTTTCACAGCAAGAACAGTGATAGCTTCCCGTTGGCATGATACACACACCCCAAATCTGGAAACATGGCTCACCAAACTCTGGGACCAATACTTCATGGACAGCATCACCCATAAAATCAATATATCCCTGTCCAAAGCGGAGCATTCTGTTTTTGAAAAGAAATGGTCTCCTATCATTGAATTCTTAGCACAAAATGGTTTCATATTCTTTGGATGGTCGCAACTGCAGCACTCGCTATGAGGCTTACCTGATACTTTCGTCGTCTGCCCTCTCCATCTGATCCTTGGTGGAGACTTTTATTTTTTATCAATTTTTATTTTTGTTTTTTACTCTCTCTGTAACCCCTTTCCCCCCATACACCCTTAACATATACATACCTCACAAGGCTCATTTGCGGAACTTATCTTATGGTTTACACCTAACCTTCTATCTGGACTGTCAGTCCTGTTCAACAAAGTCTTATAATAATACCACTACTCTTAAGGTCAGTGAACTCATGTTTAAAACCTGCTAGAAGCACAGCTTCCCTTGTTTTAAGTTTTGTTTGATCTTGATATGCACATGTTGTTATGGCTTATTGCTTGAAATGTTTGTTGATCTCCTTTAACCAAAATGTAAAATGTTATTTTTTTTTGTAAATAATATTTTATTAAATTTTATAATAAGAATAACATATTTATCAAACAATTTAACATTATATAATTCAACTTAACAAGAAGCTCATAACATTGTATTCTTAATAAAAAACAAAATCTTTATACTTTTTTGGCAATTTGAAGGTTTGCGGCTGACATGCAGTTATATATTCAAAGAAACAATACCATTTTTCCACAAAGTTATATTGACCGGCTGGATTATCTGTAGCTAACAATTGCAGCGCTATTTTGTCCGATACAATTATATCCCATATTTGGCTTCTCCATTGTGATAAGGTAGGTAACTTATTTTCTTTCCAAAATTGTGCAAGCAGTATCTTAGCTGCTATCAAGAACAGTGGAAGAATTTATTCTTTTTGTTTAGACATTTTTAAACCTGGCCAATAGTGTAGTAAAAGGGATTCCGGTGTGTTCGGTATCTTCAAGCCTAGTATAGTTTCTATTTCCTTTATAATTTTTTCCCAATATTTCTGTATCCGAGGACAGGCCCACCAACAGGTTATTATAATGTGTTTTCTGTATTGTTGTACATCTTTTTGAATAAAAAATACAAATAATAATAATAATAATAATAAAAGAGTTTCAGTTTATCGGCCCTCATCATTCCATTATCTTCTTCAGGCACTTATTCAGGACTTCCACAGACCCTTAGATGTTAAGGATAAATAGAGCTGGGTTCATCCAAATTTGGTGGCATTTTGTTCCAGATCCATGGATGACCTCTTCCAGTGGTTTCATGTATATGCTAAATAGCTTGGGGAGAAGATGAGACCTTGAGGTACCTGTGGAATAACTTATCAGTTTAACCTCAAAGGCTATCAGTCCTTGTTTGGAGGGAAGATCATCTTTAACAAGTTTGGTGTAGTCAGTTTGGTCTAGTGGTTAGGAGCACGGACTTTAATCCAGGAGAACCGGGTTTGATTCCCCACTCCTCCACATGCAGCTGCTGGTGTGACTTTGGGTCAGTTACAAGTTCTCCGAGCTGTTCTCTCACAAGCCGTTCTTGAAAGAGCTCTCTCAGCTCCCCTACCTCACAGGGTGTCTTTTGTGGGGAGGGGAAGGGAAAGGAGATTGGCCCAATCTGCATCTAGCATTTGCTTCGCTGTTTTACCAAACCCATACTGGGGCCCAGTGTGGGTTTGGTCAAACAGCGGAGCAAAAGCTAGATGTAGATTGGGCCTGGAACAGAAAAAGACGTGGCTCAAAATCACATTCAAACACCCCAGGCCAACACCGTACTGACTGCAGAGTCGCCCCCTGAATGACCATAAAACAGCCATAAATCTATGCAGATGCTACCATAAAACCGAGAAATCAAACGAAGTGAAAGTTCGGACACTGCCATAGAATCCGGCAATCCATCAAAGTGAAAGTGGCATGAAACATAGAGGGGAACTTCTGTTCCAGTGTGGGTTTGGTTAAACAATGGAGCAAATGCTAGATGCAGATTGTGCCATTGTAAGCCGCTCTGAGACTCCTTTGGGTAGTGAAGGGCAGGGTATAAATCCAATCTCTTCTTCTTCTTTAATGATGTCTTCCACGTTCCCTATCATGTTATAACAAGCCAGATCCTTAACATTCAGCCCTTCTTCTGCTTAACCCTGACTTCCATTGGCTCATCAGCTGAAGTCTTCGTTGATTACTCCGCAAGCTAAAGTGGATTAAAAGTGTGCAAGCCGATTGTGTTCCTGCCAGCATGACTAAGTGAAATCAGCTTCACTGTCTTGTGCTTTTAAAACTTTTCGATGATATATGGCCTGGAAGAACAATTCCATCTTTAATATGTGAAGGAGGGAATGTATGAATGAATCCACGGTGACCATTTAGGAGGGAATTCAAAGGAAAAACAGCACTTTATTTGCTTCATAAAAACCTGCGAAGCATTTAGATTGAATAACGTAAGCAGAATGCAGCCATATAAATCTTCTTAATTTACATCAAGGGTTTCATTATGCATATTGTATGGCACTCTGCAGAACTTTAATTTACAGGGGCTTTTTTGAGGGAGGGGGTTGGAATTTCACCAATCCCAGCCGAAGTGCTAAACATGCCCCCTTGGAACATTTACGTGAAGTAAGTCACTGGAGATTTAGTTAATGAGTCTAGAATGATCAGTTATTTGCATTCCTAGAAGATTTAAAGCAGTAAGGCCTATTAAGAGGATAATGGGCACATGTCGCTTGAATGCACGCCTTCCGCAAACTATTTATGGAAATGAATAACTCAAAGTACAAATTTCAGAGCAGGCTCCTAAATGGGAGGCAGCATTTGTTCATCTCATTTAGATAGGTAATTTGTCTCAAAATGGCCCCTTATTTAAGCCGTGTGCTGTTGACTCGAACAAATAACCCCAATAAACAGGAACGTGAAATCCTTCATCTGTGATGACCTTCATTGTTAATCTCGCCGCAGCTTGGATGGAGATCTGTCGACGCAAGGCCTGCGGTTTCATTAGGAGCCACGTTGTGACTTTAAAACAGAAGAGAAGAGAGATGGCTTGAAACGACTTGGGGAAACTCAGAGGATTTCTCTGACCTATGCTGGAATAGCTGTCGAATGGAGCCTTTGGAAACAACTGTGGTTCCTACATGGTCCCCATGGGATATTGCTGGGCCGGGGCTTGGAAATATGAAGAAACATTCATTTTCTGTTGTAGATTTTCCAGGTTGTCTGGCCCATGGTCTTGGTATTGTAGGACTACGGCCAAGACCATGGCCAGACAACCCGGAAAATCTACAACAGCTAATGAACTTCAGTGAAAGCCTTCAAGAACAAACATTGATTTTATCCACTCCTGCATCCACCCAGTGACAGGGACTCTGGCTCTGTGGCGGAACATCTGCCTGGCATGCAGAAGGTCCAGGTTCAATACCCATCTAGTGCCAGTCTGAGTAGAACATACTTACCTTGATGGATCAGTGGTCTGACTCAGCGCAAGCGAGTTTCAAGTAACATTTATATCTTGAATTTCCCCAGCACCCAGCAGCACTCATATTGCTGCTGGGATCTGCTGGAACACTGCAACACGAAAAATAGTTCTCAAAAACAATGCTCCCTCTAAGCTGTGGAGTTTTGTGAGCAAAAATTCTACTCTGTGAGCGACTGGCATTAAAGTTATGAGCCAGCAATTTGGCTACTGCATAAATTAGTTTGCTCTGGGGCCCTCCTTCCTGAGCTAGGACAAAAACGTCTGAGCCAGAGGCTGAAAAACTGTGAGCTGGCTCACACTAACTCAGCTTAGAGGGAACACTGCTCAAAAATACTGGTGGATTTCCCAGACTAGCCTGATCTCATAAGATCTCAGAAGCTAAGCAGGGTGGGTCCTGGTTAGTACTTGGATGAGAGACTACCACAGAAGTAATTCAGAACATCGTATTGTAATATTAATACTTATAATGGCAACAGTGTTGTGTTAATGATTAAACAGTTGTATAATTTGAAATACCAAAAAAACCCCAAACCCACAGATGTCCAAGGTGGCTCTGCAGAGGCAGGCAATGGCAAACCATCTCTATTTTGCCTTGAAACCCCTATGGGGTCACCATAAATCAGCTCCAACTTGTCGGCACTTAACACACCACCACCAACCATGTAAATGCTTCCAGGCTTCAAACCTGGCAATCTGCACATTCCAAAGAGCTTGAATGTGTGTAGCCATTACATGGAGCCAATTTAGTGTAGTGCTTAAGAGCAGTGGACTCTAATCTGGAGAACTGGGTTTGATTCCCCACTCCTACACATAAAACCAGCTGGGTGACCTTGGGTCAGTCACAGTTCTCTCAGAACTCTCTGAGTCCTACCTACCTCGTAGGGTGTGTTCTCGGAAGGGAAAGGGAAGGTGATTGTCAACTGCTCTGAGACTCCTTCAAGTAGTGAAGGGCAGGGTATGAAACCAACTCCTTCTCCTCCTCCTCCTTCTTTGCGTCACTGGCAACCAAGAGCAAGTTAATTCATGCCACCGTATTCCCCATTACTATGTATGGGTATGAAATCTGGACCATGAAGAAAGCTGACAGGAAGAAAGTTGATTCCTTTGAAATGAGATGTTGGAGAAGAGTGTGACAGATACCATGGACTGCCAAGAAGATAAGTAAGTAGGTTCCAGTCAAATCTAAACCTGAACTCTGCCTAGAAGCTAAAATGACCAAACTGAGACTATTGTACTTTGGCCGTATTAGAGAAGACGAGATTCACTAGAAAAGACAATAATGCAAAGAAAAGTTGAAGGCAGCAGGAAAAGAGAAAGATTCACCATGAGATGGATTGGCTCAGTCAAGGAAGCCACAAAGGCCCTCAGTTTGCAAGGCTGTTAATGACAGGACGTTTTGGAGAACGTTAATGCATAGGGATAAGTCATAAGGGGCTTGACAGCACCTCTCTCTCTCTCTCTCTCTCTCACACACACACACACACACACACACACACACTCACAGAGAGAGGGAGAGGGAGAGGGAGAGGGAGAGGGAGAGGGAGAGGGAGAGG